>NW_021319341.1:551178-565139 GCF_001605985.2 Dendrobium catenatum
CCAGTCATCTTCGATGCACGAGCATATTCCCTCTTAGTCCATTTAAATGAATTGCCATCTAAATATAAGGGAGCTCCTATCAAAGATGCAATTCTACAGATGTTCTGTTCATCCCAACAATGAAGAGGTAAGCAAGGTAAGCGAATCCAAATAGGTGCTGTAAGACCCTTAAGGGATTCTGGGGAAAAATTGGGGGACCATTTATCCAAACCAATTATATTACCTCCAATAAACCAGGGGCCACCTTTTAGAACTTCTTCCACAGCATCAGGATTGAAAAAAGAACACAAGATCCAATCAAGGCCCAAGGTTGTTAGATGAAATTTTCCAAATTTGGACCATTGTTTACGGAGCTCCCTGTTGCAGATAGGGAAAGGAATATTGCTACCAAGAACTTTGATAACCAGAGAGTTCCTTAACACATGAGAATTAGCATTTTCAATGTGAGAGTTCATGATAACAGCAACTCCATCATCAGTAATGGGTGTAGATTTTGAATCATAGTTGATTTTGATATGTTGAGTCTTTCTCCAAGAATTGGGTATCTTCTCTTTATCACCAGGAATTGAATTTGTCAAATCTTCATCTGAAACCTTCTTACCAAGAACCGCTTGCACAAAACTCATTTTCGGTAGCTCAGAGGAATAATCAGGAGGAAGCTTATCAATTAATGTAGAAAGGATTGTTAATAAAATTTTGATTATTCGCATTTATCTCTGGCCTAAGGTCAGAGATTGCATTTGAACAACTAAATTTATTAACAAAAATCTTCACATTAGAAGAAGAAGCTTCACCGTCATTTTTACTACGGATAAAATCAGGCGAATGCTTCTTAGGAGTATTATCAAAAGGATGATGAATACAACTTTTTCCTTTACCAATAACAACTTCAAAAGACTTCTTCAAAGAAGAATTACTAACCTCTCTGATAATTAATGATCCCGTATAAGATCTAGCGCGAACCTTATCTTCACCAGAACGAAGCTTCGATTCATCTGTAACCTTGATGGATCCTTCGGTATGTTCAGTAATGGTAGACGCGCCAACCGAAGATCGGCTGCCGTCCTCCGTCATCGCCACTGGCCGGCGACGATGGTAGCTAAAAACCTGCGAATTGAAAATTCAAAAACTTACACTATTTCTCTCTCTAACGGTTGTTTCTCTCTCTAACGGTTGTTTCTCTCTCTAACGTCGGGTGCTTTGCCATAAGGTGTCTTGTTTCTTGAAATCAAGCCTTTGAAAATATCAAGTAACACATGAATTCTTCTAAGTTTTAAAAGTTTGAAAGAGTAGTAAGCTTGTCTTTTGTGGGCTCATTTTATGCCTCTTATCAATTGAATAGTGTACTTTGCGCATCTTTTGATTTTTATTAAATTTTGTGTATATTTCAATTTTTGGTGATCATTACACATCTTTTATTTTGGCGTCATTGGCTACTTTTTCTTTCTAAGCTAGATCCCTTTTTCAAACTCTTAAATACTTTTAGTTGTGAGAAGATCTTCCAGATATTAGAGAAGAAAAACTTACTCTCTAATATAAAGAAGAATAAATTACAAAATAGACTCAAAATTATATGATAAATGCAATGACAATATTTCAAATAACTTAAAAGTTATATAAAAATTTTGAACATTATATATATAAGGTAGATTACTATAGCAAGATAGAAAAAATCTTAATTACAAAATCCAGTTGTTAATTTAAGATAGACTTTTGTTTAGAAAAGAAAATTACACTACTAAAAGAGGTTAGATGGAGGGAAACCATCAACAGTGTTTCTCCCTTTAACTAATTTAGAGATGTTTAAACATTGGCTATAAATCTTCAAAAAATAAAAACTAAGAAAAATATCATAAAGAAAAAAGAAACCAAAGTAAAAAATAACTATAACAGCAAACATGAAAAGCTAACACAAAAACTAAGGCAGACAATAACAATAATCAACAGAGTAGTAAGCATGCAATCCAGAAATTATTAAGCAGCAAGTTTAAACAATTATGAGCCGCGAGCCTCCGCTGTTCACGTACCATTTACTCTCACGAGGTCTTTGGCGAGAGCACACCTACAAAAATCATATGTCAGATTTAGGAACCCAAACAGGTTTAGGTCCCTTCTTATTAAAAGAAGAATGCATTGTATTTGTGTTTTGCTATGAAACATGTAATTTTGGTCTCCATACTCAATGTGTACTATGGTAAATAGTGCAAGTGTGTGAAATGTGTCCTAGCATGCCACATGAAAATATCTAACTTCAGGAAAGGATTTACTAATCTGTTTGGGTTATAATATCTCTTCTTAGGTTTTGGCTTTAGATCAAGTGTTAATGTATTCCAATCTCTCTCAAGTGTAGTCAATTTAGCTTTAAACCTTAAGTTAACACTTTCTAAAATAGCATTATCAACATTCAAACAGTGTTTTTTATGCTTAGATTCTTTAGCATAAGCTTTAAAATCAGATTCAAGCGAGGTGTATGAGGCTATCAAAGAATCATGTTCAACAATCAATTCTGAATTCTTTTTATTTAACTCGTCAAATTCATCAAATAAAGACATGTGATTGTTATTAAGTAGTGTGATCTTTACTTAAACTTTTATGCTCTCTTTGTAAATTCAAAAACTCCAATTTTAAACTAGTATGCTTTTTCTTAAGTTTCTTATATGATACATGAATTCTCTCACAAATTTCAACTAATTGATAATATGTTAGTTCACATACATCTTCTTGATCAGATTGATCAAGATGATTACCCATTAAGAACAAATTTGTTATCTCTACTTCAGCTTCAATCTCAGATGAATCAGATGTAGAATCTACCTAGAAAGTTTTTTGGTATTGCTTCTTGTCCTTCTTATATTTGGGTTTCTTCTTACCCTTCTCCTTGCTTGGGTGCTCCTTAAGTGTAGGACAATCAGCTTTAACATGTCCAGGCTTTCAGCATTCAAAGCAAACAACATCAGAAGAAATTTTATAATTTTTGCTATCCTTACCTCTTTTCCACTTCTGATGATACTACTTATTCTTCCTTAAAAAACTTTTAAATTGCCTAGTGATGAAGGCAACATCATCATTTTTAGATCAAGAAGAATCTGTGTCCGTGTTGTTGTCCTTTAGTGCCACATTTTTCTCCTTTTTTTTCTGACCTGCATCAAGATTTCTTTGATTCACCCCTTGCTCGTAAACAAGTATCTCAAAATTTTATTGACTCTTTTATAATTAGTTAGCTCTCTTCCTAAAGCATGCAATGAGGTGACAATTTGAGTAAACCTTGTATACAAATAAAAAATTGATTCAGAAGGTTTCATATGAAAAAGTTTGTAGTCATGCAATAAAATATTCAACTTAGATTGTTTAACTTCATTGGTTCCTTCATAAGTTACACACAATCTATCACAAATTTCTTTACCACTTGCATAAGTTGAAACACACATATAATCTTCAGATTTCAAACCACATAAAAAATAGTTCAAGCATTTTATATTAAGTTGTGTTAAATCTCTTTCATCAAACGTCCATTCAGTAAAATGAACTTCAATTTTAATTCCATTAAGTTCACGAGAAGGTGGTGTATAACCTTCTTTAACAAGCATCCATATACGATAATCAAGCGATTGTAAAAATGTAAACATGCGAGTTTTTTAAAAATCAGAAGGAATATTAACAAACAAAGGTAGTCGTGTAATAGAATATCCTTTCGTTGTATTGCGATTACTAAAGTTAGTCATCGATCAAAATTCAAAATTTTCAAAAACTAGATTTTATGAATCCCATTCTAATACCACTTGAAATTGCTCTGATGGCACTAGAAAGTTCATTAGGGATGTTAAGCCCTTATGAACTAGTCCAAAGGCTAACCAAGAGAAGGTGAATTGGAATTAAAAAAAAAATTGATCAAAATACAATCTTAAAACAAAAACTAAGATTCACTACAAAAATAAAAGTATAGAAATTAAATGCGGAAGCAATAATAAAGAACACATAAATTTATAGTGGCTCGGTCAACACGACCTATGTCGACTCCCCGGAGGAGCCCTCCGAGTATTGCACCAAACTCAGTGTCTCTCCTTTTTCCCCCACAACAAGGTGGAGAAGCCTTTACAAATCTCCTTTTTATTAACCCAGATGAGGAAAAGAACCTAACATCTTTTACTTCCTCCAGAAGCAAGCAGAGAACCCAACTCCGTTTATTTCCTCCTAAAGCAGGTAGAGAACCGTGATCAGATGCTGAAGTTTACCTCTCTAGAACCCCCAAGGAACTAAGGATGAAGACTGGAGAAGACGACGACAAATCCTTGCTTTGAGCAACCTTTGTGAACTCCCTCACAAGATCCTCTCTCTCTCTCTCTCTCCCTTGATCTCCCTCTCCTCTTGGCTCTCTTAGGTCAAAATAACAGTAAAAAATATTCTAATGGGTAGAATAAGTGCTCTTAAATAGAAGAGCCTCGAAATAGCTTATTAATTACAACTTACTGACTTTGTCGCCCAGGATGATATCAATATCGTAATGTACGATCAGTGCAAATTAATCTCAATCAGTCAGGATGATCTGGGACAATTAGAAAAAATTTATTCATATCATCCAAGACGATAACATATCATCCATGATGATAATATATCATCTTGTACGATGAGTACAAATCATGGAATATCATCCAGATAATCGCACTGAAGGGATGTCTGGACGATTGAAAAATAGCTTGATCGTCTAGGCTAATCTCATGATCGTATTGGACGATTAGTTCAAATCCATGAAAATTATCCAAAACATCACCTTGAATAGAAGCTATCTGATATGTGATCGTCAAGGAATAACTAAGGTTTTTGAACTGATCGTCTCAGACAATCCTGTAATTATATAGGATGATGTGATCATATCAATTAAGCCTTAATTATCATATTAATTTAGACATAATTGTGTTGCATCATCCAAGACGATATCTTGGACGATGTCCAAAAATAAATAATACCTAAATAGATCTAACAGCCAATTCTTTTTTATTTGAGCCTATCGTCCCGATCGATGCAAATATTGTTTAAGACGATGTGCTTAATAATGACTGCCTTAACTAGGATGCCCTAATTAGGGTTTCTGTTATCAGCTGATCGTCCAGGATGATAGTTGGATCATCCCGGATGATGTGAGCAAAAAAAAGAACTCTAAAAGTAGTCAGAAAAAATTCCCCCAAGTGTGTGTGTGCAAGATTACTTAACATCAGGAATCATATTTATTATAATAGACTCAAGAAAGGAAAAAAGGTTTACAATCTGACTTAGACATAGTCTACCCAATCTTGAGCTGGTTCAAATTACAGTCTGATCTTTGTGGACCTGAAATGTTAGTAGACAAGGCAGTCGTAGAATCATCAAAATCATATTACCTGAAAATAGATTCGCAACAACAATGTTCATAGATGGACTTTTTTTACTTCTATTATGTAAATTTTCACTTCAATATTATATTCTCTAATTATAAATTTAGGACATACTAAAATCACACAAAATTATTACCAACTTATATAGAAGCAGGTAATTCACACTTCCCTCTTTATAGAAATATCATCCTCTACATATGCAAAAATAAATACTTAGAATATGTATAAATATTACTATCTCATTTCCTCTTATTTCTCTCAGGTGAATTTTCCTTCAATTATATTCTTCCACTAAACATTGACCATAGGATTTTCTTATTTCTTAACTACTCTACATCAAAAGTCAAAATATGTTCAGGTTCCTCCCTATAAGTCATATTAGGCTGAACTTCAATTTCAGTTTTAGAGATATGTTGTTCCAAATTAGAAACCCACATCCTTTGCACATATATATATATATGAAATACATATGAATGTCTAATATATGATATAACAGTGATAATCTATAAGATGATTTCATATTTCTTTCAGTCACTTCAAATGGTTCTATATATCTGGGGCTTAATTTACTATTTTTCTCAAATCTTCTTACACCTTTTGCTAGACTAAGCTTCAAGAAAATAAAATCACCAGCTTGAAATTCCACAACTCTATATTTTGGATCATAATATTCTTCTACTTGTTCTGAGCAGCTTCCATTTGGATGCCCATTAAGTATAAGTGGATCCTAAAGAACACTTTTGCCCAATCACTTATGCTTATCTTCACTCTTCATCTACTTGCATGAAGGTGGATAGGGAGACTCTTTGATTTGTTATTATATCAGATTTACCTAGGATGTACTTGTTAGACTCATTGTGGTTATATTTAGACTAGTTGACATAGAAGAAAAAGCTATTTTGAATATAATGTGAACCCCATCTAATATTAAGGGAAAGACATCAGTTGATTCAAACTTTGTTGATTCTGCACTTGAGTATGATCCTATACAACAGCAAGGACAACAAGCCTTTATCCTACTATGTGGGGTCGGCTACATGAATCATTTTTCTCCATTATGTCATGTTAAGTCTTGAGTATGATCCTATATTGGAGTAAAATCTTAATGATTAGGATGAATTTATAACGATGCTATAATCTATTCTAAAAAACATGGGGATATCCATCATTGCACATATAATGATAACTAGGGGATAATATCAAGGAGATCTTTATCGAATAGAGCCTTCCTAAGATCAATCCAATGATCCTTCACAAGTAGCATCCAATAAGGGTGATCAAGCATAACCATTTGGTTTGGATGATGACCACAATAAAAAAAAAAAAGTTTAATCCAAAAACTTATGGAACATATTGGTTACATGGTTATTGTAATGACCAATTTGATAACACAGATGATTACTCATCCTTTAGTTCAAAAAGCTCTATATTGAGTTCTTCCTAAAACCTTATAGATTGATGCCCTCCTTATACCTTAGCCTTTCCCCAAAGAGGCACTATTTGTTCCATCGACCCTATACAACCTACTTGAATAATCATCAGGACAAATGTTACTCTTATAGCTCAAACATATGTACTAGTTATAGCTCAAATTGTGTATTGTATAGAACCAACTATTATGCCTTTTTTGAATGCATATATATGTTATACACTTAAGATACATGTAAAACAAGCCATTATACTCAGTAGGGAAAGTTCACAATAAAAAAGGGACAAACTTATTTAAGAGAATATGAGGTAATTCATTATCCCAAGAAATTAATCCTCATTCTTTTCCTTCGTTTAAATAGCAATGCTTGCCATCAATTAGCCTAGCGTAGAGTATTATGTTATAATACTAGAAATAATGATGCTTTGTTGCTCTAACTTTTCATTAACTATTTGTCCAACTTTCCGTTTATGCGGTATGCCCTCTTACCAAATGAATTTTTTAAAACTTTGTATGAAATTAAATAATCATTTGTAAGGAGTTTCATTAGATCTCATAGGCATATCAACATGCATGATCTTATATCAACCAACCAAAAGTACTTTGAGACCCTTTTTGATTTTTCCTAAGAAGTGACAAAACATTGTTATGAAGTATCAACCACCACTCTAGGAAAACCATACTAAGGCTATACCCTCTGATATGGTCTCATCACATCAAAGGAGTGATCACTAAGCTAAGATTTGACATTAGTGAGAATGTGGCTCACAGCAAATTAATTTATCTTATACTTATAAGAATAACCTAAACTACACTTAGGCTAAAATATATATGCTCCTATATTTGAAGGCACAATCATGATGTTTGATGTGCATATGAAGCGTGGCTCACTAAACTAATTTAATTTATATTTATTAGAATGATGAGCTAGACTACACTTATGCTTAAATATATATATATATATATATGCACATATATTTCAAGACACAATCATGATGTTTGATGTAAACATACGAAGCGTGGCTTAGTATACAAATTTATAATATATTTATTAGAATTATGAGCTAAATTATATTTAGGCTCAAATATAAATGCACCTATATTTGAAAGCACAAGCATGATGTTAGATGTGAACATATGAAGCGTGCTTAATTTAGGTGCATTTTTTAGATATACAAAATATTTGGTAAGTCTTACTATGGAGTTCAAGGAAATGAATACTACTCCTTAAAATGAATATTTTAAAATATAATTATATTTTATATACTCAAAAATATTTTCTGTAATATTAAGAAAATATGTACATATATAATACCATTATTACATTGTTGATTTCAACGTATCCCACAAACCAACATTTTGTTTGAATGAGACTATGACACCATAAGATAGAAATAACAACGCAAAAAATTAACTCAAAATATCACGCTTGAATCTCCTAAAGTGAATGTGATGAATTTAGCTAATTTTGATAAACATTTTTTCCAATCCAAATTCTATCAAATCCTTGTAAAATAAAATTCAAGAAGTTTACTTTTGCATGACTTACTATTACATTTTACATCATTTTGTGTTTGTGTCAGAATATATGTATAGTTAATTTTTTTTTAAATACTCAAAATAAATTTAAGAAATTAAGGATGCTTTTTTATTTGAGAGAGAGAATTAGAATGAGGCACATCAAAAGTATTTCATCTCAATGTTTGTAATCTCCTAATAATTCCACATCAAAAATATATTCAAATGAAGCCGGAAATAAAAGCTTTCCATAGCGCAAGTGCGCGCCGAAGTTCGAAAGGAAAGAGCTCTGCGACCGCAACTCAAATTTTGGCGCCAGTATTTTGAAATCCAAAGGCTTCCGAGAGAAGGAATGCAATCCCTTGCCATTAAATTCCCGCTTTCTCTTCTATCGAAACCCAGTTACTTACTCTTCTGATCTTCCCTATTCTAACCTACCACCCGTTCGACGAAATCCGTCACCGAAATCATCATCGAAATTCAACATGTACGTCGTCAAGAGGGACGGGAAACGGGAGACGGTCCACTTCGACAAGATAACGGCTCGCTTGAAGAAGCTGAGCTACGGTTTGAACAGTGATCACTGCGATCCTGTGCTTGTGGCACAAAAGGTTTGCCTTGGCGTCTACAAAGGAGTAACCACTAGCCAACTAGATGAGCTCGCGGCTGAGACCGCTGCTGCTATGACGGCTAATCACCCTGACTATGCATTGGTAAGTGATCGATGTCTTGTTGAGATTCATTTGTTTTCTCTGATTTCTATATTTCGATTAAATTCTGGTTTTATTTATCAGCTCGCGGCAAGGATTGCAGTTTCAAATCTGCACAAGAATACTAAGAAGTTATTCTCAGAGACGTAATGGATGCTTTTTTTGTGTCCTCATTTGATCTGTGTTTTGTTTTCTATTACATTGAAACTGCTTTGTTGTTTATTATTATTATTATTATTCATTTGAGTTGTGTGATTGCAGTATTAAGGAAATGTACCATCATGTCAGTCAGAAATCAGGCCAGAAGGCCCCTTTGATTGCTGATGACGTTTATGTGATAGTGATGAAGGTACAATTAAAAGCTTCAGCGATTTTTCTTATTGTATATAAATGTTCATGACAACAACAGAACCACTGTGCTACTGTTTTGTTAGGACTGATGGCCCTTATAAAGAATTCCTTTTACAATTTATATTAATATATTTATTTAAAATTCTATATAATTGTAGGGCTTCCTTAGTATTGATCTAACTGTATAAATTTTTTTTGTAGTAATTTATGTCAGCAATTCCTTATTAAATCTGTCATGAGAGTATCACCTGCTCTTTGATGTTTCTCTTTTTCTTCATTTTTTCACGATTTTTCATATGCTTCTGAATGTTTCACTTTTAATGATCATCGTTCTTTATTAGAAGATATTTAGGATTTAGTTACTTTGGATTTGATAAATCGTATTCAAATATGATTTTATAACTCAAAATGATAAACCTATTCAGTTGCCCAATTCTTCATTCCAACCGAATCATTGAATTGTTGATGTATAATAGCTTCATTTTGTGCATAGGCCTGTTACAAGATCACAAATAAGATCCCGCCACCTTGTATAAGATTTGTGCTTAATCATTTACTATCTTTAAAGGCAAGTTATATATATGCAAGCTTGGTTGTACTTTTCTCCTTTGAGGACATGCTTTGGTTTTGCCGTTCTTTTAAGTAAATTAAAGTGATCTACTCTTCAATCCAAGGCATGCTGCTACAATCCATTCATGCCTTGGTTAACCCTTTAATTTTTAGGATTTTTTTGAATGATATACTATTTTTAGGAACATTGAATTTGCATTACTTTTTTTATATTATATATTGACATTATAATTCATTGACTATACTGATTGGAATAATAATTTGATGGTTTCCTCTCTTATTTTGGATAACTTAGTTGTTGTCTTTGGTCAAGATCTTTTGATTATGGGATTTCTACCTTCACATCTAAATTTTCTAGCCTCCAACCACGTATCATTCTCTCCTTTATTAAACACTAACTTCTAAACTCCTCAACTTCTCACCACTCCCCTTGTATCCCTTCTAGCATCTCTCCTTTGTCAAAATGCCCGAAACTTTGAACTAAAGCTTTTGGCCTTTCCGTTATTCCCATCTTAAGTCCTAAATAACTTGTATTTGCCTCTTCTATAATCCACACCCTAAACCCTAGCCAACCCCGACTCATTGGCATTTCATAAGAAAACCTCAATCCTAGCCTCCCTTAAGAGATTTTTCTCCATGTAGATCCTTAGCTACTATGATAACCACTTTGAATCTAATACCATAATGCCAAAATAACTCCAATTCAAACAATCATCCATCATCATCATTAGTGCTTTGGTTATAGGATGGAAAATTTGGGATCTTTAAAAGATTTAGTGAATCTCATTAAATCTATTTTTTTTTTGAAGTCTTAGTCTTATTAGGATTTAATTAATCTGGGATTTAAGTTAAGATATAATGATTGTTTGGTTGCACGATCTAGCTAGGAATTAGGCTAATTTTTGCTAAACAGATTTTTTAGCAACGTAAATTCTATGTCCTTCTTAGCACATTTCCATCCGAAAAACTTATTTTTCACTTCATAATACACTAGCAGTCATATCAAACAGTAATTCATCTAATCATCTCCAACCGAACTCCATTTCTAACTCCCAAAAAGAATATTTTATATATGTTCTTTCTCATATCTATTTGTATCTATTTTTAACGCAAAAAATGGGTTTGTGGATAGCTAATATTGGCATCGCATTGTTTATAATCGAGATAAAATACAAAAGAAAAAAAAAAACGTTTTAATTTGCTGTTCGGGCGAATGCTCGCTGGAGCTGCTAACGAGCAAATGACGTTCTATTGGAAATGCCCTTAAATTTAATTTGAATATCGAGGTTTAAGAGAATTATATCATTTCTCCCTATTGTAACCCATCTTTTAATAAATCCTGGAGCTATTCAAGATTGAGGATTCAAATAAAAGAGAAGATGGGATTTATTTGAATCCTCAATCTTGAATGACTCTAGGATTTATTAAATCTTGATTTACAAGATTTACTTAATCCTTCTTAGTAAATTTTACTTGAAGCCAAGCAAACCATTATTAAATTTTGTTAAATCCAATATTTACTTTAGATGGGATTTAGAAATTCCTTTTTAAGTGTTTGAGAAGATTTAGGCAAAATCATGCTTAAATCTTATTTGGTGTTTGCAACAATGGTTTGATCAAATTTTTTGATGATCGTGCAAATATAACAACAGATTTATATAACAACAGATTTGCTAGTAGAATAACTTTTTTTTTTAAGTCTCGAGCTTTTTCATTATTAAGGGAGATGCCTACATGTTTTGATAACTTTCAATATTTTTGTATCAGAATGCAGCTTGTTTGGACAGCGAAATTATATATGATCGGGATTTTGACTATGATTATTTTGGTTTTAAAACGCTTGAGAGATCCTACCTTTTGAAAGTTTCTGGGAAGGTTGTGGAAAGACCTCAGCACATGTTGATGAGGGTTTCTGTTGGGATCCACAAAGATGATATTGAGTCTGCAATAAAAACATATAATTTGATGTCTCAGCGATGGTTTACACATGCCTCCCCTACCCTCTTCAATGCAGGCACTCCTAAGCTTCAGGTATTGTAATTAATCATTTCTTTTAGTTTGCGCAAAGTTTTAGAATATTTACAAGATTAAATTATATATTGACAGTTAAGCAGTTGCTTCTTGGTCTGCATGAAAGATGATAGCATTGATGGGATTTATGATACTTTAAAGGAGTGTGCAGTTATTAGCAAGTCTGCTGGAGGAATTGGTGTGTCAGTTCACAATATTCGTGCCACTGGAAGTTACATCCGTGGAACAAATGGAACATCAAATGGTATTGTTCCCATGTTGCGAGTATGTAATGATACTGCTCGTTATGTTGATCAAGGGGGTGGAAAAAGGAAAGGTAAGCTCTATCTCTATCTTCCTCTTTGTCTTCTTCCCTCTCTTCCTCCCTTTCTATTGTTCTCTTCTTCATGTTTTGCTAAAATGTTTTTATTAGTTCACTTTTGCTGTGTTTCTTGACTGATATGTTATATTTAGGTGCATTTGCCGTCTATTTGGAGCCTTGGCATGCTGATGTTTTTGAGTTTCTTGACCTCAGGAAAAACCATGGGAAGGTAGTTTTTAGTTCCTTTGTATTCGTTGGCGTTCACAAAATGTCTAATTAATCAAGGATTTGGGGTGTTCTGAGGGAAACCATTACTTTATTCTATTTTATGTTTCTAAAAAATATCCTCATGTTTTTCTGTCATGTCATTGTCAAAATTTTATTGAATTTCGTTTTGTATCTGCATCAATAAACCTGTTAAATTCCCATCTATTTGTGTGTACCCTTTTTTCCATATATATTTTAAAATGAAAAGATGTCTAGTGCTTGTTTGACTGTTTTATTGCTATGACTTTAGAGTAATTATTGTACGAACAAGAACAATAACTTCTCATATTTTACTCTTCATTTTTCTGTCAATATGTGAATTTAGACAGAATAATGTTGATCATGGTATGAGTTTTGCACTTGAATATGGATCGATTAGCATTCCCATATGGTAAGCATTGAATTTGATCCTCTCTAATTACTGTCGTAATGTCTCTAATTCCAATCATTTAGTTTACATTGGGTAGTTGGGGTTGTTCTACTTTTCTTAAGGCATTGTGGCTTAGCAAAAAGGTAATCCCCATTGGATGGCTTTTGGATCATTTGGATTTTAGAACTTTGCCCTCTAATTACTCTGTTCATTGAAGAGGATGTGCATTTTGGTAAGCACCTTTGTTAACTATGATGTTTCTGCCAGATTTATTATTTTCGATCTTCGGTATTTTGTTGGACAAACTCTTTTTTAAAGCAATTTTTAGCATGAGGGTCTTAATTGTGTTCTTAACCGCTAAAATTCTTTTTGATAGGAGGAGCATAGGGCCAGAGATCTTTTTTATGCCCTTTGGATTCCTGATCTTTTCATGGAAAGGGTCCAGAGTAATGAAGAGTGGTCATTATTTTGCCCTAATGAGGCTCTTGGTTTGGCTGATTGTTGGGGAGATGATTTTGTAAACTTGTATTGTTGACCTGTATACTAAATCCAAGGGAAACAACGAAAAAAAAAAGAGAGAAGTTCAAAATCATACATTGCCCATCGGATCCTCAATTCCAGCTGAAATCGTGCAGAAATCTCGCTTCGTACCTCGTATTCGTCGAAGAAATCCTCGAATCCCGCTGAAATTGGCACTGTTGGAGTCGAATCTCCGTGTTTCCTGCGCAAATCCCGCGACTCATCTCGATCGCTGCCCCATTGGCGTCGTTAAATACCCGAGCGAACGAAGCCTTCAGGGGGATTCCAATTGGCAAGATCACTCGCTGCTCTCCCTCTCCACGCGACTCTTCCTCCCGATCTCCCGCCTCCTATACGAGCACCTCCCTGCTGCTCCCGAGGACACCTCCCGACTCCACTCCCGATCCCATTTCCACTCAACCCGTCGCCTGCTCCCGCCGACACCGGCTCCACACGACCGAACCTCTCCCACGACTCCTTTCCCACTGCCGAGTTCTCCTCCCATCTCCCTTATCCGATCAAATCC
>NW_021319341.1:568210-632966 GCF_001605985.2 Dendrobium catenatum
GTGGTTTCTATTATGTATTGGTGATCTTTGATCAATTGTTCTAAAGAAGTTTAATTTTCCCAATGAAATTGTGGTTGAAGGGCTTGAAAAGTTGATCGAGCTTGTTCTCCTCCATCAAGATATTTGATTGGTTTATGAATTCAGTTTACGAGCGGGGCTATGGATTTTCCACTTCCCCGTAGAATTTGATTGATATTTCAATAAACATAGGGGAGTGAGACCCAGTTCTCCTATAGAGCCATGTCGATTGCAGTGAGATTGAAATTGTCTTTTTAGAGACAATGGAGCAGTGTTTTACTCATAGTGCTCTCGGATGGTTTGATCACTTGTGATACGTGGGGTCGATTATATCAGAGTTTAAATGGCTGGATATTTGCCACCAGATTCGTCAAGGTTGGATTAGTGGATTTTTCTTCATGCATAGTGATTGGAATCTTTGGAGAATGGGAAAAGGCTGAATGATTTGCTTATTCCCTTTTTTTGGAGTAGAGACAAATTGAGGATGCTCAAATATTCCTGAATGTTGATTACCCTTTATTATGAGGCATGTTATTGGGCAAGTATGTAGAGGAAGAATAATGGTTCAAGGTTTGATTATCTACTCAGGTAGAGATGTCTTATGCGATCATGTTTAAGCGTGGAGGAAGATTTAGTAGGTACTGATAAGGTCATAATTATTCTCATCTAAGTTTCATATTTCAGAAGATTTTTATGAAAACATCAGTGTGTTATTCATCAAGTGAGCTATGCTTGGTGAGTATTCTACTTATTTTTTGTTCTTTCATTTTTTTACCATTCATAAGGATATGTCCCTGTACAAATATCATCTTATTATTTAGTTGCTATGACGGTATGCATATTGAGATTGAGCTAACTTCATACCATTGAATGACTTTGAACAACATCATATTGTGAAGGTCCATAATCTTCAAGGAAGTAGAAGTGAATGTATTAATAGAAAGATTCAAGGCGATAAATGTAGTGAAAGAATAATTAGTAGAATGCAAGTTGAATGGTTACGTATGGCAACCTTTTGCTTGTGTTGTAGAATTAGTAGATGGGAATTTAATCCATATGTGAATTGGTTGGATAGCACAAACGATGATTAATCATTCATGTGAAAGATAGCAAATCCTTTAGGGAGAAGATAGCAGCCCTTGAAGGTTGAAAAATAGTAAGGATTTCAGGGTCTTTGTTTGAGAAAGAAGATTGCCTTGTCAAAGGTTAAGTCCATTAACGAATTATCATCTCCTAAAGATCAAAGAAAATTTTAAGAAGTCTATTAACCTTCAATAGCAGTAATTCAAGATCATTGTTAAGAGCTCGTGATTAAAATATTATGATGCAGAGGCGAAGGGCCTTAGAGCGAAAGTATACAAAAGAATGGCTTTATCAGAGGTTCTCTAAAAGGAGTTTGTTTGTGTAGTTGCAAGACAAGGAATTGAAATTAAAGTGTACACTGAAATAACTCAAAATATATTGAATCTAAATTTTTTTTTGAAAATATGAAAATTCTGGAAGTAGAGAACTTTGACACTTTGATTATGGTGAAGTGCTGCGGCGTATAGGACCAAGAATAATATATATATGATATTAAAATGTTATTATCATTAACATTATTTTAACATTTTAGTTATGAATTAATATATTATTAGTATTGTCATACTATTGAACTATTATTGATACTGTATTGATGATAATAATATATGAGATGTTATGAACTAAAAGAAGAATAAATTGACACATATTAATAATATAGACATTGATGTGTTAATTTCTTATATGATTTTATAACAATAGTGTGTTCTCTTTTATCTTGCATTGATTTCAGTTGTTAAAAATTATTATTATTTGTTTGGGTATTTACTTCATATACGTGGGTTTTATCTATTTTCCAGAAAATGGTAAGGATCCTATCAATATGTGCTCAGAATAAGAAAGAATGTAATCATATTTCTTATGTTGTTTATTGGTAAGCTCTAGTTAAATGGTTACAATGAAAGACATATGTAATTCTTCCAATATAAATCTTGGATTGTGACAAAATGATATCAGAGCAATGGTTATTTGAGGGAATTAAAATATAGTTAGAGCTTATAAGTTAATGAAAATATTGTTTTTTTGATTTATAATTATTGATTTGAAACTTGAAATTTTTTTTGAAATAATTTCTCTCATCTCTCTCCGACTAATAAAAAAATGTAGAGAATAATATTTTTCGAAAGTAGGAATATTGTGTAATAACCTGTATTTTGAACCAAAAAAAAATTCAAGAGTCATTATTAAAATTTGAAAATTATCTGTTTTCGCCATAACATTGATATTATAGTGCTTTTAATATACTAATTTTTTAATGATTTATAGGCACTGTTGAAAATCCTTAAGAAATTGACACATGTTAATAAAAGTGGAGATTTTGGTTGTCATGTGCCTATTTTGGCAAATCAATTCACTTATATTTTTTAAATAAATAATTTATTTATGAATATTTTTATAATTTTAAAGCGCCATAATGATCTTATATGAATTGTATATTAGAAATAAGTTAAATTGAATAATTATATGATTATTATATTAATATTTATTATTATTTATTTAAATATCTTTAATCTATTAACTGTATCCTTAAAAGTCATTAATCTTCCTAAGTTGGCTAATAGAGATGTTTTAGAGAATTTAAGAATGAAAAGAGAGAGAGAGGAAAGAACCTTAGTATCAGAGTTTATAGTGCACTTTTTGTCCACCGACCCTATTGGGGATTTTGCTTTTCTCCCTTTAAGGATTCGTTACTTATTTCAATTTCAATAAATTTTTTTTTTTCATATTTTCTGATAAAATTTGTGTTTCTGTTACCGAAAAGTTAGGATAAGTTTGTATTGGTAAAACTTTCACTGCATTAACTTTTTTATACGTGAAAGAGCACGTCAACATAAATGTTTTGACAAATAACAATTAATTTTTCATCGATTAAAATGAATGATACAATTTTTGAAGTGAATACATAGTATATAAATTTGATAGATTTCTTTTTATATTATATATATTATATATTTTCGTACTTTTTATTGATTAAATTGCATAGAAAAAATAACATTTGTATGTACATATTGGTTTTTTAGCTCATATGTGAATTTGTATGGTTTCAGATCAAGGAATGGGTCATGACTAGTTGGAGTGAGATTGTTAGAGGATCTCTATTTTTTTTAAGATTTTATTATGCATTTTCTTTTGTCTTTTTGCAGTCAGGAGCTTGTGATAGTTTAACGAGTTTGTTACTAATCTCTTGATATTATACATTAATTTTTTGAGAAGGAATATAATGAAATATTTTCAGGTATATATATTGTTTACTTACTTTCATTAGTTATTATTTATATTTAATAATTTATTAGATTTTATGGTATATTTTTTAAAATGATAAATAAACAATTCTTCTAAATTTGATAATGGGGAATTACAATTGGTATCAGACTGGGTGTTAGAAGAATTGGATTATAACCAAAGTTATAGGAATTGATTTATGCATGGGGTAGAAGTTGGGTAGTATAGATTTTCATTTTTATTTATTTTATTGTTTTGCATATGTATGCATGTTGAGCTTTTGAATTAATTGATTAGAGAAAATGATTTTATCGGTGTATATACAGACCCTACCAATTTGGAACATGGAATTGACAAAAGTGTAGTAGCAGCTCCAGTTAGTTTTGATAGTTTAATGCAGCAAGAAAGCATGCTTGCATAGGATATGAGTGATGATGCTTTGAGTCATCTAGTTAGATATAATGAATTAGAAGAGGATAAACATCTACAAATGTTCCATAAGTTAAAAACCCCAATTATTTAAGGGAGCTATAGAGCCATAGACAACAGAGAATTGGTTATTAAGGGAAAGAGAAGATATTTCGATATATGCAAAGTATAGAGAATAAAAAAGTACCACTTGTAGTGTTCCTATTTAAAATAGAAGCTAAGAGATGGTGTATTTGGACATCAAAGAGAGAAATTCTAAGGAAAGATGAATGTAGAGATCACTTAGATCAAGTTTTTTACTATTTTCTCCATCAACCCGACAACAGATGCAGAAAGACTTTCATGAGATTGCAAGCAGGGGAGCATGAAAATGAAGTGTAGTATGAGCAGAGTTTACTGCACTGCTAGGTATGCACATCAACTGGTCAATACCGCTGAAAAAATGCTATAGGTTCTAAGAGGATTGAAGGATGAATTGACACATCCACTTATACCGCTAAGGATTTAGGAGGTGTTGGAGCTTGTTGAGAAAGAGAGTTTGGGGGAGAATGACTTGGCTATTCTATTGTTTAGATATGATATGAGTAAGATGAGATCATGAGATGACATAACTAGGAGGGAGGACTAGTGAAAAGAGAGGTAGATTTCAACAACATGAGAGGATCTGCATCTGAGTCCATTGTGGGTGTATTAGAGTGTGCTCGATGTGGTAAGAGACATATAGACCGTATTTCTAATGACTGAAAAGTGTTTAGATGTGGGAAGCGAGGACACCAAATGGCAGATTGTTTACTACAATGATAAAGGACAAGATCCATATTCAAAGGGGAGCAAGCCAAATAAGGCTATAAAAATGACCATGGGATTTAAAAATATATTGAGGGTTTGTGAGCAAGATAGATGGAGGAAGGGTAGTTGAAAGTCAAATAGGTTATGTATAGTCTGCTACACAACACTGCCACCTATATGACCCAGAGTTTATAGTATGATCCAACAAGAGGATTAGGAATGCGCATGGAAGATCCAATGATAAAATTTTTAGTTTATGAGTTGATTAATTAATAATTAACATAATATATTGTGCTTGAAAGATATGTAGGAGTATAATTATTTTGAATGAACTCATGATTGATTGCATTCATTATTTTGGAGATTTTGAATGGATTTCAATTGATTTATTAGTATTGAATTGTATTTATATTATGACAAATTTACAAATTAAAATTTATCTTTATTAATCTATTTTGTCCACAAAATATCCGAGGGTGACATTTTTCTAAGGTAGATATTGTAATGTGCTTATATTTGAACCAACTAATAAATTTTGTTAAGAATCATTATAAAACAAATTATAAAATCATCTTGTTATAACATTGATATGTGTAGTGCTTTACTTATACTAAATTTTTTATTAATTTTGTACACTAGTGAAAATCTTTAAGAATTTGACACAAAAGTTGGTACAAGTGGAGATTTTTTGACTTTTAGGCAAGGTTGTGAAATCGGACCGGACAACGAACCGAAGAAGGAGAGGTTTCACGGTTTCGACTGGTTCAACCGGTCTAACCGTGGCGAATCGAATGAACATAATAAATAATAATATTATTAAAATTGTAATAAATTAACATAATTAATATTGTTATCAGTCAAAGTTTGAAACAAAAAATATTAATTAAAAAAAATGAAACATAAAATTTATATAATTAAGTAAAAGAATTATTTTAAAATCTCACATAAAAGAAAAAAAAATCAAATCTCATAATTATAAGAATTTTACACTTATAAAAATATGATAATTTTAATTTTAAATCTTTTTCAAATTTTAAATTTAAATTAAATTTACATCTAACCATATAATTTAATATAAATACATTATTTAATATAAATTTAATTTAACATAAGTAATAAATTTAATATAAATTATTCTTATTTTATATTATATGATTAAATATATTTTACAAGTTATGTTGTATACCAAATTTCTTTATAAATTTATATCTTAAATAATTAATAAATAATTAAATACATAAAATTATTAATTTATTTTTATTAGTATATAAATTAAATAAATATTATTATTAACTAATAAATAAGTATCATTTACATAAAAAATAATTAATTAAAAATTTTATTTAAAATAGTTTTTATATGCATTATATTTGTTATGAGTTTATTTACATCTTAACTCTTTTCTTTAGTCCCACATCACTATTAAAGACTTTCTTGCTAGTGAATATATAGCATTTTGAGTTTCTTTGTGTTAAGAGCTCATATGGTACCACCACTCCATGTAAAATGCTTCAAAATAGTTTGGAGATAAATGTTTATAATAAAAGATATATTATTATTAATTAAAAATTTTAAATATATGTTAATTTATTTATTAAAAAATATTTAATTTTTTTGGAATTTGAACCGACCGGTTCAAAATAACCGTGGATGGTTCATCAATTTGCCGGTTGAACCGATGGTTCTAGCCAGTTTAGTCTGGTTCATTGTAGAGGCAGTTTTAAGACTGAACCAGACCAGTCATATTATCGGTTCACGGTTGAACCGATCGAACCGACTGGTCTGGTCCAGTTTTTAAATTTTTATGATTTTAAGTTAGGGAAGTGGAAGAGTAGTTAAAGTGAGATTGTTAGAGATCCTTAGGTTTTCAGGTTTTTTTAGATTTTGCTATGCATTTTTTTATTCTTTTGTAGTTAGGAGCTTGTGATAGATTAGTGATTTACTAATTTCTTGACTATTGTACATTAATTTTGAGAAGATGAATATAGTGAAATTTTTTGAGGTATGTAATTACTAGTTACTTTCACTGGTTATTATTTATAAAGATGATTTATAGAAGTCTTATTATATTTTAAAAATGATAAATATATAATTCTTTCAAATTTGATTTATACAAATTTTATCTTCCTAAATCTGCCAAAAATATATTATATCCTAATATTCTTAATGATTTGATATGATTTTATTAAATAAAATATTGAATGATATCAGATACATGATATGATAACTTCACATAATACTTTACTGATCTACAAGATTTATTAATTTAGAGTCATGAGATAGAGATTGATTGGGAGTTATAAGGAGTCATGATGACTGATTCATGTGATTCATGGGGGGAGTTATAAGGAGTACATTAATTGGGAGTTATAAGGTGAGATTGATTGGTAATTATAAGTGCAGGAGCGAGATACCATTAAAAAACACTCATTGAATATTTGAATACTGATACCAACACTACTACGAACACTATACTGATATTAAAACTATTTATTGCCATTAACACCATTTAATAATATTAATCATGATAATAATATTATTATTTTCATTAGTACTATTGACTGTTACTGATACTATGACTAATGATGTAATTTATTGAGTTGTGATGAACTTTAGAAGGATAAATTGATAAACATAATTAGTATAGACATTAATGCACATATTTTTTATATAGTTTATAACATATTATTCTCTTTTATCTTCCATTGATTTTAGTTATTTGTTAGGCTATGTGCTTGTTACGTGATTTTACATGTTTTTAAGAAATAATAAGGATGTTATAATATGAGATTTCAGACAAAAAAAAAATGCAATCATATTTATTTTCTCTGTTCATTGGTAAACTCTAGTTAAATGATTAAAATGAAAGATATATATATATAATTCTTTCAATGTAGATCTTGGATTGTGATAGACACCTACCTAGCCAGGCTTTTGATGATTCCCCTTTAGACTTAGGTGATGATGATATTAAACGTGAGTTGAGAATGGTGCTTGCCAGCAAGGATGATGATGTTGAGATTGTGTAATATTTCTTTATTATTGGTTGTACCCCTATATCTTTATTTGTGATTGTTGTATGTATCAAAAGTTGATGTTCTTATATATGTGATCTTTTTTGTGATATAACAGAGTTATTGATATTGTCTTTTTCTTATATATAAAAAACTTATTTGATGGTTTTTATTTTATTTCAAGTTGAAGGATATAAAATATTTTAGTCAACTCATTCATCTTGAGTGAATGTGATAGACATCATCCTATGATGTTTTACTTATTTGAGATTGTTAGTCAAAATATTACTTGATGGAATTAACTTGTATAGAAGAAGTAAGATCAAATCCATTTGGTCCAATTATCAAGATATAATGAAGATTGTATATTTCTCAAATCAATTATATAATATTAAAATTTATTATTTGCTTTAGGTTATTGTTATGATCTTTTTGAACAAGAAGATAATATTAATAAAAAATAAACAACATATCACTACATTATATAAGATAATACAATAGTTCCCTGGTATAACTTAGGGATGTAAGAGTTGCATAACACTCAATATGAAAGGGGTACATTGATACAAGGACTACACAACATTCAACTTACATGAAATGCATGACATAAGGCAAGCAATATTATTATGAAACCCCTTAAATAAAAGAAAGCTAACTCTTAAATATCAAGTTGCCTTTTAGTGTAATGGCTATAATTTCTGTAAGAAACTTTATAGTTAAGCATGTTCATCCCAAAGAAATTTTGGGATGGGTGACCTACTGAGAAGCTACACCAACAAGACAAAATCATGAGGCTCTCAGGCCAAAGAAGATAATATCTCGATAGTTAAGAGTTTGAGCTATTACAAATGATATCAGAGAAATACATTAGCTGAAAGATGGGAGTTAAGTGCCATACAAGACAAATTGATATGCCATGGGAGACACATCTTAAACCCTGTATGAGATAAAATACTACATGATGGGAGCCAACACTTAAACTTATAGGGGCCACCTCTAGAGTCCTATCTGCCTCATGGATGATTCTAGGATACAGATGCTGATGAGGACAATAGTTATTTAAGTGGGGGAGATTGTAAGTAAAAGAAAGCTAACTCTTAAACATTGAGATGCCTTTTAGTGTATTGGGTAGAATTTTTGTAAGAAACTCTGCAGTTAAGCATGCTCATCACAGAGCAATTCTAGGATGGGTAACCTACTGGAAGTTACACCAACATGAAAAAATAATGAGGCTCTTAGACCAAAGCGGACATTATCTTGAGGGTTAAGAGTTGAGGCTGTTATAATTATCATCACCTACTGATAATACTTGCAAATATTTTCAATGTTCCAAGTTTGAGGGAGCATCTTTTCATCAACATCCTTTATCTTTAAGGTACTGGGCATGACCATGGTTGCCACCAAATAAGGACTTTCCAAGAGGAAAGAGAGTTTATTGTATTGGGGCTTTTTCCTACTACCTCAATGATACACAGAACTAGTTCTCCGAATGAGATACATTGAGGTTTCATCCTTCGATTGTAGTGACTGACAATTCTTTGGTGGCATGCAATAACTCTGAGTAAGGTTAAATCACTTGCTTCTGAGAAAAGTTCCATGCTATTTATGAACTTCTCATTGTTATTGAAGTCAAAAGTTTAAACCCTATGACTTAGAACTCCAATATTGATTGGTTTGACTACTTCTATACCAAAGTAAATGTTATATAAGGTTTATCATGTTGGAGTTCTGGTGGTGGTATGGTAAGCTCAGAGGATATTTGGGAGTTCTTCAACCCATTGTTCTACAACCTTCCCTGGGCATATGTTCAACCCTTTCTATATTATTCGGTTTGTAACCCTTGTTATCTGTCTATTTTCTTAGGGTTGCGCTACAACTGTATGCATTAGTTGGATATGAAATTTCTTAAAACAATATGTAAAGATTTTTCTATTGAATTGAGTCCCATTATAAATGACGATCCTTGCAGGAATGCAAAAATGACAGATGATATATTTCCATAAGAATTATTTGGTATTAGTTTCTATGGAAATTCTATCTCTACCCATTGGTAAATTATTTTCTATAGCTAGGATGATGAATTTTTATTGTTTGGTGGCTATAGGAAAATGTCCCATTATATTAATTCCCCATTGTGCAAAAGGTCATGGGCTTTGGAGTAATGAAAGCTCTATAGCATGCACATGGGTGAGATTGGAATGAAATTGAGAGTTTTCACACTTTTGAGTGAGTTCAAGTGCGTATTATTTTACTATGGGCCAATAAAACCCTTGTATTATAATTTTATAAGCTAGTGTACTTCCTCTTAGATGCTATCGAGCATACTCTTGAATGAACTTTTTAAAGTACATAATCAGCTTCTAAAGGTGGAAGTCAGTTAAGGTATGGTCCAATGAAGGCTCATTTGTGTAACTCTTCACCAATAATAGTGAAGTTTACTACCTGCCTCTAAAGTTGTGTGGAAACTTTTGAATCTTCAGAGAGCACACCATCTTACAAAAAGGGTAAGATAAGATTGATCTAAGAAGCCCCTCTTGGTTCTTCGATTGATTGTACGATCCACAGACCTTAGATACTCAGGAAGTATATCTCCTCGATACACTTCATCTTAAAGATGTCCCAAATTATTGTTGTAGCAAGTTTAGAGAGAGCAATTGCTCATGCATTTTACTCTCAGAGAACATGAACAATTTAATGCTCTTTTATACGGGCCAAGAGTGACTTTACCATACTACAATACTGGGCCAGATAAGGGTTGTGGGTGTTTAATTTCTCTCCACTTGAGAGACGACCAATTGTGAATTGGTGTGAATCATAACATTCTGTTCTTCATAGCAAGCTTTAACCTAATAATGATGGAATCATACTCTGCATTATTGTTCATTGTAGGGAACTTAAATCGAAGCCCATATTCAAGGGTTACTTGTTGTGATGAGATTAACAAAATTCTCACCGATGCTAGAACTTTCATAAGTTTCATCAACATATAATGTCCAGCATAGGGGAGAAGGAGAAGTAGTCGATGGCTCGTTAGATGTAGGGATGGTACAATCGATAAAAAATTTTGCAAGTGCTTGAGGTTTGATGTTGGGCCTAGGAAAGTATTGGATGTAAACTCTCCTAATTTCACTGACCACTTGATTAATCTGCTAGATGCTTCTGACTTTTGAATGATATTTTTCAATAGGAGATTTTTATAGATCCCAATTATATGAGCTTGAAACTAAGGACATAGTTTCCTAGTTGAATAAACTAATGTCAATATTATATTATTTGCTAGTGGATAACATTCCTTTATTTTGAAGAAGATCTTACTAACATAATAAATGGGACATTATAAAATCATGTCCTCGTAAACCAAGACCAAGCTGATAACGTAAGTAGAAACAACCAGGTATATGAATAATTTTTCTCCCGGTATTGGTTTAAAAAGAATTGGTGGTGGTGCCAAATACTTTTGTAGCTGTTTAAAAGCTTCTTAAAATTTATCAGCCTATTATAACCTTAAGCTACGAGTACCTCTCAATATCATAAAGGAAAATATTTTTCCCTTGAGCAGGCCAAAAAATAAGATAATTTGGCGATCCTTTAGTTCAATTTTTGAGCTTTCCTGATATTCCTTGGGGGCACCATATCTCTTAGTGCCTTAATTTTTTCAGGATTAACCTCAATCCATTGGTGGGTCACCTTGAAACTTAAGAATTTTTTAAAACAACTCCAAAAGCATATTTGGCAGAGTTGAGTCTCATGTTATAGCATCACAAAAGATGGAAACACTATTCTATGTCAGAGATATATTGTGATTTTTCAAGACCTTTTACCAATATATTATCGACATATAATTTTATAGTGTACCCAATAAGGTCTTGAAAAGCTTTTTCATGAGGAAATGATATGTGGCTTCAACATTTTTGAGCCTGAATGATATAACCAGGTAAAAAATATAACCTTTTATCTAATTGAAATGCTGTCACCTCCTCATCCACAAGTTCCATTTTTATTTAATTTTTCCAAGCATCCATGAAGCTCAATATTTGGTATCCGGATGTAGTATCGAGCAAAAAATATATCCTTCGAGTAGGCTTTATTTAGGTCCATTTAATCCACACACATTCTCCAAGCTCCACCAACTTTCTATACCATAATGACATTTGCTAACCACGCGGGATAGTGTACATCCCATATAAATCTAGCCTCTAGGAGTTTATCTACTTCCTATTTGATTGCTTACTAACTATTTGAAACAAAGTTTAGTTTCTTCTTGATAATTAGCTTCCATATTAGGTTTACATTAAGGGACACGATTACTTCAGGGTTATTCTAAGCATATTAGGTGTACTTCATGAAAAAATATCATGATTCCTATATAGAAAATCTACATACTTTTCTTTTTCTTCGTCTAAGAGTAGGGACCCAATATGTACAATTTTTTAGGGGTTCTTATCCGATATATATAAAAAAGTGAGGTCTTCCTTAAGAGAAGCACTTAGAGGGATATCTTCATTCCAAAGCTCAATGTCCTTAATACTTAAAGTGACTAAGGGGCGAGGTTGAGCCTACCTAAAATAATATGATTGTGCCACTTGTTGATCTCCTCGCACCATACTAATCCCAATAGGGGTAAAAAAATTTAGTTTGAGATGAAGGATGGAGGCAAAAATCCCAAAGATTGAATGAAGGGGTCTCCCAAAATATTGTTATAGGCTGAATCAAACTTTACCACAATAAATTGGATCATGTGAGTGGCTTGTCAAGGAAATTCTCTGAGTATGACCTATAAGCTAATTGTTCCTTTTACTCATACAAGTCTATTATTAAACCCATATAGTGGTCCTTTGGTGGGATAAAATTTCTCTTTAGAGAGCTTCATGTTGAGAACACTAAACTAGAACAAGACATCCATAGAACTACAAATTTCCTCTAAAATTCTTTTTATAGTATAACATGGGTCGCATATTCTTGCATTAATTATGAGTCAATCTTGATGAGGGATTTTTACTCTCTTTAAATTAAAATTGTCAAAAGTAATGGAGCGATCAATATGAGACTTCTTTGGTGTCAACTCTTCATTTACTGTAAATAAGATTTGACTATACAGTAAGGGGCCTCCAATAATGGTTTTAATCTCACTAACCATTTGAAGATTATTATGTGGTTGCCTTTGCATAAGTTTCCCCCTAGTAGAAGGAGTGTTCTTCAAGGAGAAATTCTTCAACGGACCTTCATTCTTTTTATCCATCCTAGAGAAGGCATAGTACCTTTAACTCCTTTCTCACCCTTATGGTGATGACAGAGAACCATGTTCTTGAGCTGAAGAATTTCTCCTCGGAGCCACCCAAGAAATCTAGACAGACACTTGGAGGAACAAGAAAAGTCACTTGCTTGGAGCAATCATTTAATCCTCTCACACTATTTCTTCATCACATGCAAGCTCTCCCTCTTCTTCCCAAAGCTCTCCTAGAACTTCTTCTCAAAGCTCCCTCTCAAGAACACTTAGCAGCCAAGAATTTTTTTTTAAAACAAGTCTATGAGAGAGATTAAATACGAGGCTTCACAAAAAGCCCTAAATTCAATTCTGGCTAATTTAATTATCCAATATGACCATGGATTATCGTATATGGTTAGTTCAAAGTACTCTTGTTAGTACTATACGAAGAGTTAAGTGTTGTATGATCAGTTCAAGGAATTGAGCTTTTTATCCATGATGATTTAGAGCATCATTTAGTACTATTATTTCAAAAGACTTAGATTACCATCTAGTATGAGTGAAGATGATTTAATTATCATCCCATGTAGGAATCGAGTCGTACAACATGATTGGTCTCATCATATTGTATGATCTGACTAGATCAATTAATCTAAATTCATTCCATAATTATAAGATTAATTTAGACAAATTTAAATACATTGTATAATATGATACATGTCAAACCAAGGCTTTGAAAATTGGATCGATCAATGAATCAGAAAAAGAATAGGTTAGCAGTTTGATGGTTTAACTGGGGTCGAACTGGATGACATAATAAATATTTATTACATTTAAATATTATAATAATGATAATTATTTATAAATATATAATAAAAATTGAACATAATAATAATATAAAGTCAAAAAGCATAAAAAAGTGTTAAAACTAGATTATGTTGTTAAGCTTAAGCTATTCTCCCAAGGCTAACCATGTTGAAACTTATTAATTATGAATTAGGTTGTTAGACCTAAGCTTATGTTCCAACGGCTAACCAAGGGGTGGGGGGGGGTGAATTTGTAATTAAAAAAATTCCTCTTAAACTGATTTAAATTTAGTGATTTTTTAAAAATCATTTTTCAACCACATAAAAAAAAATAGAAAGAAAAAAAAGCAATAAAAAATAAAGACACAAGATATATAGTGGTTCGGTCAAACACAACCTGTATCCACTCCATGAAGTCTCCCACTTTAGGTATTGCACTATTACCACAAGTGTCTCTCCTTTTTTTCCCCATAGCAAGGAGGATAAGCCTTCACAAAAACACTCTTCCACCACTTCCCGGTGTGGTAGAGAACCGTCGTCCTTTTACAACCTCTAAGTGTCGGCAGAGAACCGTCAGCTGTTCACACTCATTCTCCAAGTGTAGGCAGAGAACCTTCGGCTGTTAACACTCTCCAAGTGTAGGCAGAGAACCTTCGGCTATTAACACTCTCCAAGTGTAGGCAGAGAACCTTTTACTGTTCACACTTCTCAAGTGTCGGCAGAGAACCGAATCTCCTTGAAAGATCTTCTCACAAGAAATGTAGAAGGACAAGAGAAAAGAGTGAAGTAATCATAAATAACAAACAGAGATCCTTTTCTTTGAGTAACCAAGTGAACTCTTCACGCTCCAGTAGTAAGAACTCTCCTTCAAACACTCTCTCTCACTCTCTCCTTGAATTTTCCTTCAGTATGCACGAAGACCAAATGACAAAAAGATTTTATGACAGTTTTAAGTGGACCTTTTATAAGAAAGACACAAAAAATTTCTAAAAATTATAATTTTTCAAATTTATACGTTTTTGATCGTCCCGTACGATCTCATTTTGTACGTACAAATAGTGTAAAAACTATTGCGTATGAACTCAATGTACATTGGTAAGAACTGCCTTCGTACCCGATCATCATCCCATACGAACATGGTTCGTTTGGTACGAATAATTATTCCAAGGTTTGTTGGAACAAAAATACAGGACGGACCACAAGTTCAAAGAATAGATGACATCATGCTGGGACGAATAGGTTAGTTTGTTTGGACGAATAGTTCAAGAGCACAAGTCCAGAGGACATCATCTTGGGATGTATGGGTTAAATCGTCTAGACGAATAATTCAAAGCACAAGTCCAGAGGACATCATCCGGGGATGAATGGGTTAGTTCGTATGGATGAATAGTTTATAGCACAAGTCCAGAGGATATCATCCTAGGACGAATGGGTTAAATCATCTAGACGAATAGTTCAAAGCATAAGTCTAGAGCACATCATTCGGGGACGAATGGGTTAGTTCGTCTGGATAAATAGTTCAAAGAATAAGTCCAGAGGAAATCATCCTGGGACGAATGGGTTAGAATCATCTGGACGATCAGGACTTAGAAAAATTTTCACCTGCTCTATTTGTTTCATTGCTCTTTTAGGAGTATAACTGACTAGATCGTCCCGTACAAACATGGTTATGTTGCAACCCATGACCCCAAGTTTGAGATTTTGATGATGCCAAATAACGATTGTTTTGAAACAACTTTTCATTGGATATTATTTTATTTGCTATTATCCTTGAGTACTAACATTTCAGGAAGATCGCAAGTGACTCAAGACGAAAGGAAGACTCAAGAACGGGTAGATTAGGAGTATGAGTCAGATATTGTATTTTTCTATTTATTGTATTTTTATTTTCTTGAGTCTAACCACAAAATGCATAAGAGTATGAGCAACCATGCACACACACAGGGGGAGAGTTTGTTTTTAAATGTAAAATGTAAAAGAATTTCTTCTCTGGAGATCGTACTGTACGATTTGAATTCGTATCGTACGATCCGAGCTATGTGGACGATTCTATGAATAGATCGTACTGTACGAATATATTTTGTACTGTACGATATGTTTAGATCCAAAACCCTAGCCGTAGTTTAGTTTAAGTAAGTGATTTTGCGCCGTTTGTACTATACAAACATTTTCGTACTGTACGATTTATTTTAAATACTTACTTAAATTAACCCGTGATTAGTGCATGAAATCTAGGCCTAATTATATTTTGAACATCGTACTGTACGATAGTAATCGTACCATATGATGAACAGAGATGACATTTGATCGTCCAGACCATCGTCCTATACAAATAATATTTTATTGATCGTACCGTACGATATTATATCATACAGTACGAATCATTTTTTAACTGTTTGTACATCTTCGTACCAGGATGAAGTTTATTTATGAAGATCGTACTGTACGATGTGGAATCATACTGTACGAACATTAAAGTCTACTTTTGAAATCAGAGGGATTTTGGAGCTTATTTTATGTGTTAATCTCGTCTTCTTTTAGTAAGAATTACAGAGAGGGAGAAAGGGGTTAGAGAGGGATTCTTATGGGAGAGAGCTCTTGAGAAGTTCCTTAGGGTTTTGAGAGAGGAAGGTGAAGGTGAGCGTTGTGAGGTAGAAGAGGTGAGAGGGAGATCACACGGTTGCTCCAAACTTGCTGCATCTTGTTCCTCCTATGGCCCTAGAAGAATTTGTGGGAGAATCTCCAAGGGAAAGGCTCTTCTACATCTGTGACCTCGAGGTACTCTGTCTTCTCCAGGAGTGAGAAAAAGGAGAAGGTTCTCTGCCATCGCCAGGAGGGTGAAAACTGAGTTTGGCACTCCGCCATGCCGAGTTGGTGAAAGGGAGTATTGTAAAGGCTTCTCCGCCTTGCCAAGGGGGGCTAAAGGAGAGCTATTGCTTGTAGTGAAAATCCCGGAGTGGAGGACTCCGGGGAGTGGACGTAGGTCATTGTTTGACCGAACCACTATAAAAATCTTGGTGTATTTTTTCCTTATCTTCATTTACTTTTACTTGCACTTAATTTTTCATAATTATTGCGTGGTGAAATTTGTGAAAGAAAATTTGTTTAAGTTTTTGTTGTCAAATTTCAAAAATAAATAAAAGATTAGAACTCCTGTTTAGGGTTACTTTTTTTTGAGAAAAAGTTTTTCACGATTCACCCCCCTCTTGTCATTTAGTGATTTCAATTAGTATCAGAGCTTGTTTTTTAAAAAATAGTGTTTTAGAAAACCTTGAAAAAAAATGATCATGTCGAATTTTGGTAATCGTAACACTGCAGAGGGTTATTCAATAACTCGTCCACTACTTTTTGATAACATTCCGTTTGATTTCTGGAAAATTAGAATGTGTACATTTTTGCAGTCTATAGATTATCGCATGTGGATGTTAGTAAATGATGGATATGTTGCACCGTTTAAAATTGTTAATGGTTTGAAAACTCTTGTACCTTTTAATGAATGGAGCAATGAGGATAGGGATTTAGCCCAACTGAATGCTAAGTGCTTAAACTGTTTTTTTTTTGTGCATTGAAATCTGAGGACTATATGAGAGTATCTACCTGTGTTTATGGTAAGGAGATTTGGGATAGACTGTGCATTATATACGAAGGAACAAATGAAGTAAAACAGTCTAGGCTTAACATTCTACTGCATGATTATGAATTATTCCGTATGAAACCTAACAAAACAATTTCTGACATGTACACTAGGTTCACCCAAATCGTGACATCCTTGCATGCATTAGGTAGAGAAATTTCAAATTCTAAGAAAGTGAATAAAATTCTTAGATGCTTACCTAGTTCCTATGATGCTAAGATAATTGCCATCACTGAGTCCAAAGACCTTAATATTTATTCTATTGATAACCTCCTTAGGTCAGTCGTTGCATACGAGCAAGGAGTGAGCCAAAGGCAAAGTGATACAGGTGAAAAGAAAAAGGAGCGGATGGTGGCATTAAAAGCTAGCAACTCAGAAAGTGAAAGCTCTGTAGGGGAGGAAGAGGATGAGATAGCACTGATGACCCGACAGTTCAAAAATTTCCTGAAAAGAAAACAAAAGCGTCATCAGAATAGCTGGAACAAAGGTAAGAGCTCAAGGTCCAATAAGGTTTCATATGATACAATTTATTTTGAATGCAGGAAGCTAGGTCACCTTCGAGCCGATTGCCCCAATCTGAAGAGTCAACCAGCAAAGGAGAAAGGAGATGACAAAGCAAAATACAAGAAAGGAAAGACAAAGACATATAAAGCTTTTTGGGCTGACTCTGCCTCAGAATCATCAGAAGAAGAAGCAGAGGAGGACGTAACAAATTTGTGTCTTATGGCTAATGACAACCTTGATCAATTGGATCAGGATGAGGTATGTCAACTTTCATATGAATAATTATTACTTATTTCTTAGAATATTCATGACTCGTATAGGAAGTTGAAAAAGATGCATGCTAAACTTAATATTGAATTTAGGTCTTTACAAACTGAGCATGCTAACTTGTTTAAGGAGAACTCTGATTTAGATAGATATTATATGCTACTTCTTGATGAGTATGATGCGTTAAATAAGAAGCATATTGAAATTAAAGAAGCGCATGAATCCTTGAAAACAATGCATGTTGAACTAAAAGTTGAGTTTGAAAAACTAGAGAAAGTTGCATGGGAGATAGATCATAGTGAGCATTTGTTGGAAAGGGAATTCATGGATTGACATATCAAAATAATACATTTAAAGAAAGAATCAAAGAACTAGAATAAAAAATTGCATCACCCACATTAGCCCAACCTAGTCAACCCCCAACATAGCATGCATCACACCACTTTAGGAAGAGGCACCATCACCCACATGGGTTAGTAAACCCATTTCCTGGTGTTAGGTGCTTCTCTTATGGCATGCTAGGTCACATAGCTCGCACATGCACAATTCACCGTAGGACACACTTAGTGTGGAGACCTAAACTGTATCCATCACAACATAACATGCATACATCTCATTCATACAACCATAAGGAGGAACCCAAACTCACTTGGGTTCCCAAAACTAATCTTTGAATGAAATTGTAGGGGTGCTCTCACAAAAGACTTAGTGAGAGCATGTGGTACCTAGATAGTGGCTGCTCATGACACATGACTGGAGATATGAAATAGTTCATCCTACTGGAGACCAAAATTGGAGGCAAAGTAACGTTGGGAGACAACACTACCAGGAAGGTGATAGGCTTAGGTATTATTGGTAATGCTAAAAATTTTTTAATTGAAAATGTCTTACTAGTTGATGGTTTGAAACATAATTTACTTAGTATTAGTTAACTGTGTGACAAAGGTTTTGATATTAAATTTCTATCTGATAAATACCTGATTAGTTTATTTGATAAACTAGTTTTAGAAGGAAAACGAATGAACAATGTTTACATGTTAGACCTTGATTGCATTGATAGCTCAAATTCATTTTGTTTGAAAATAAAAGTTGATGACTCATGGCTATGGCATAGGAGACTATGCCATGCTAGTATGAAAACTCTTAGAAACATCACTCAGAAAAACCTAGTTAGGCGTACCTAAGTTAGATTTCACAAAAGATCATTTATGTGATGCTTGCCAACTAGGAAAACAAGTCAAAACATCATTTCACTTAATTAAAGATGTGATCACCGCTAGGCCACTAGAAATCCTACACACGGACTTCTTTGGACCTGTTTGAACAGCTAGCCTAGGTGGAAAAAATTATGGATTTGTGATTGTAGATGACTTTACTAGATTTACTTGGGTAAGATTCCTAGCACACAAAAATGAGTCTTTTGAGGAATTTAAAGTATTCTCCACATGGATTCAACAAAAATTAGGTTGTGAAATATCAACAATCCATAGCGATCATGGTGGAGAGTTCCAAAATGATAGGTTTGAGTCATTCTATCAAGAGATAGGAATAGAACTCAATTTCTCATCCCCTAGAACACCCCAACAAAATGATATAGCAGAAAGGAAGAATAGAACTTTTGTAGAAGCTACTGGGGCAATGTTAGCGGAGTATACCCTTCCTAGATACTTTTGGGCAGAAGCAGTCAACACAGCTTGTTATGTTTTAAACAGAGTAAACATTAGATCGAAGCTGAATAAAACTCCATATGAACTCCTTAATGATAGGACACCAAACCTTTCACATTTACATGTCTTTGGGTGCAAGTGCTTCATCTTGAATAATGGTAAACATCCCTTCGGAAAATTTGATCCCAAGTTGATGAGGGTGTCTTCTTAGGATATTCTTCTGTAGGTAAGGCCTATAGGATCTTTAACAAGAGGAGCCTAGTAGTAGAAGAGTCCACCCATGTGGTGTTTGATGAATCAGATAAGCCCTCTGGATATAGAAGTGAAGATGATGAAATAGAGGCAATTCAAGGAGTAGAGACTATGACCTTAGGAGAAAGGGAAGAACCTCAAGAAGATATGCCTAGAGAATGGAGATATTCTTCTAGTCATCCTAAAGAGTTAATTTTAGGAGACCCAGCAGAAGGTGTAAAGACTAGGCGTGGACTTTGTAAAGATGTTATCCATTCAACATTCATCTCTGTGATAGAACCTACAAGTATAGATCAAGCCTTAGGAGATGAATTCTGGATTCTAGCAATGCAAGAAGAGCTAAACCAATTTACCAGGAATAATGTTTGGGAGTTAGTTAAGAGACCTAAAGAACGAAGTGTTGTTGGAACAAAATGGGTCTTCAAAAATAAGGTGAATGATTCAGGAACTATTGTTGACCTCGATTTTGGCTCGAATGTGCTCGAGCCCTTTCAATCGATTTAATCGAATCCCGTTGAGCCCAATTCGAGCTCGAATCGATCCGACTCGAGCCGAATCAGACTCAACTGTGTTCAGTTAGACTCGATTGGTTTGTTTTCTTCGTGTCGTACCTGATATGATTTAAATTGATATTTATTCTGAACCCGATTTCATACGATTAATTTCGTTGCACCGCCTCGATCCCGAATTGAATTGAATCTAGTCAAATTGGGACTCGAGTCTAGCCCAACCTTAGCCAAATTTAGCCTAATTCAACTCAATTTGGTCCCATTAGGACCCATTTGACTTTCTAAGCATTTTGAATTATTTTTCTAGATCAGGAAATTTCCTCAACAGCTGCGATGGGATCAAATCTTTGTTTCGGCTGAAATCTCATGCCTGAAATCCCACGCCTCAGCGATTTTTCTGCGACTGGAGCCGACGTCGAGCGGCGAGCAAAGCCATTTTAAGAAATTTTGGGAGCTGGAGCGCGGCGACATAAATTGGCGGGCTTCCTCTTTCGGCGACGGACTTGATTTACTCAGAACGAAGCTTTCAACTTTGGCATTAGCTCCTTCCCACTCTCTCTCTCTCGGGTTTCCCTTGCTCTCAAGCACCCGTCGCCCTCTCCCTCTTGCAGTACCCCCCTGAGTTCGCAACTCCAGCCCCAACCTAGGCGGGATCCTCACTCTGTTCTCCTCTATCCCTCGCGCGACCACCTCGACAGCATCCCCGATCTTCCCCCTTTGAAGCCCGTCTGACCTCCAGGTCCTCGTCCGTTTCTCTGTTCGCACGACCCCAGGAGGTAGCCTGACACCGAGACGCTCGTTTCTGTTCCATCTCTCCTCTAATTGGACTAAGTCAGGAAACCCGACGCTGGCCAAGCTCCGGTCCCTCTTCCTCCCTTGACTTTGCACGGTCTAAGACCGAACCCGACGATCCCGACAATCCTGATGCCGCCCGCCTGGACCGACCTAGGCTTCGGCTCCCCTGTTTGGCCGTCTACTCCCCTTCTCCTTGCAAGGTGAGTTCTCTTCTACATCTCCTCCTCCTTCTTCTTCTCCTTCTTCTTCTTAGCCCTCTTCATCCACCTTGACTCCTAGCATTTCTTCTAGTTTTGGTATGGTTTAATGATTGGAGGAGTAAGCTATAATGAAGCTTTGAGGTGTGTATGTCATCACACCTCCTATCCTCTTGATTTTCAAGTGAAGCTTATTACTCTTAGTTTGCATAGTTGGTTTTTGAGAATCATAAGTTGATTTGCATTCTTATCCAGCAAGGTTGATTTATTTTGTTTTGAGATAGCCAGTTAATTTGTGAACTCATATTGGTATGATGCCACATGATTTAAAGCTTAGGTGTGAGCTACAAAATGCATAGGAGGTCTTTTTTGATTTCCCACCATAGCATGCACATGAGGTGTTTGTAAAAAAATGCCTATTGGAAATAATATAAGGCTTTGCTCAAAAGAAGTGTCAAGTTAGTGTAGTGTTACTTTGTTCAAACATCCTAAATTTATTTGAGTTTGTTGTCTCTATATGAAAGTCATGATTAGAGGATATGATCATATTTTCTTGCTCTTGCTTGCAATAAAAGGAGTTTGGCTAGCATTGGAGATTTCATGAGTTATAATTGTTGTAGAACCTATACTAATGCTTTGGTCCTGTGGTTGACCTCCATTATCTCACAATGTAACCCTTTCTTCTCTTACTTTTTTTTTCTTGAGCATGTCTCCCTTTATTATGAAATTAAGTATCATATTGAATGTTATCTTCTCTCGCTCGTTATGCCAACATATTGGAGTACGAAATATTTTGAATGTTGAACTCGTCAAATAATCAAAGAGAGAATTTTGCATAGCACGTTTAAATTGAAGTGATCTAATTTAGAAGTTTTTGTTGGGAAATTTCACCTCACTAGTATAAATAAGTTTCGTGTGATTCATACATTGTTGTTGCAAGTTGATTTGTTCATGAAGCATGAGAAAGTGGTATCGCTTGGTACCAAAGATGGGAAATTTGGCGAGCCTTCATTTCCTAAAAAAAAAATCTCTTAATAATTGAGTGGATGAGTTTGTTCTCAGATTTTATTGCTCATCGAGTGAATTTTCTTTATATGGCTTCATTAATGAAAATGTTGGAATTGTGTCAATTTAATTCCCCTCTAGAAACTTATTTAAAATATGAATTTGAGATTTTATGAGTTTGAAAGGAGCTAGATGCTTTTTGCCCACTTTATTATAGTTGTTTTGCTTGATGCACACATCAAGTTGAATCATGCATATATGAGCGTATATTAATGGAGTTTTGTGTTATAAAATCTTTTGAGCCTTTTAGCGATAAATTGAGCATCATTTTTTTTTCTATTGTTTGCATATGGCTTAAAGTCAGTTGGATTGAAGCAAGTAAGTTTTGAAGCATATTTTTGATAATGAGGAGTTTTGGTGGGTGATAAGGCACCCTTCAAATTTTGATATCCTACCACTAGCTTGGAATTTATGAGGACACGGTGTCCTCGTTTGTTAGAGATATTGGCTACACATTAAACTTGTAGAAAATCTTCTTTTTAGATGAATTATATCATGCTATGTGGTTGTTTTAAAATAAAATAAAAGTCTTGTCATTCTTTAGCTATATGCAGAATTTTATTGTTTTGATGTTCCAAACCGCTTTGGGAGCAAGCCACATGCAGAATTTCACTTTCTTGGATTCCAAGTTGGTTTGGGAATAACTAGTATGCAGTTTTTTTTACTGTTTTCGTATTCCGAATCGCTTTGGGAGTGAGCAAAATGCAGTTTTTTCACTGTTTTTAATCTCCGGATTGCTGTTTGAATGAAATACATGCAGATTTTTAATGTTTTTGAACTTCCAGATTGTCGTAGAAACAATATACATGCAGTTTTTCAATATTTTTAGCTTCCGGATTGTTGTAGGAATGAGATATGTGCAGAATTCTACTATTTTTGGATCTCCAAATTGTCTTGGGAACAAACTATATGCAGATTTCTATTTATTTAGGCTCCAAACAGCATTGGGAAGTAAGGCATGTGCAGTTTTTTTTGTTTTAGCCGCCTAAACTATTTTGGAGGTAAACCTAGTGTAGATTTTCAATTACTCTATGCTCCAAATTTATTTGTAAACAAGTTAGACACATATTTTCACTTGCTTTATGCCTCGAACTATTTTAATAGATAAAATCAAGTATTTGTTTGGTCTCTTTGAGTTATAATTGGTTAAGGAAGCTTCATGTGTATAAGAAATGGTTTCATTAGTAGAGTTTGCAGATAATATCAAGTGACCATGAGTTTTATATTTTCTTTCGTCGCCATGAAAACATAGCATTAGTATTGGGTTTTGAGCAAGAAATCAATGTTGTGAGAGCATGAATTTTATTATATGGTAAGAGTAATCCAAAGCATGAATTATTAAAAACTTTGTTGTTCTTCAAATTAAATAGTTGCTAGTATCTTTTGGATATTTGTTGATACATGGTGTATGAGATTGGCTCCATGATAAAAAGGTTTTAAAGGTTATTTCTTTTGTTCAAATTCCTACGCATATAGGTTGTGTTGAGAGAATTTAAAAAAAAGTGCTATTTTATGGTCGAAGTTTGTTTTATTTCAAAAAAAATGGTTTTATATGGAAGGTTTTATGAGCTTGTTTTAACGAGAAGTTTTGTGAATGGTTTTATGGTTTAAAAAAAAAAAAGAAGCTTTGTGAAAGTTTTGTAAGTCGATTTGCGTCAAAAGACTTTCGATGGATTTTTGTGCATGTTTTATGATGAAAGCTTTACAACGAGAGGTTTTATATAACTTTCTTGTTGGAGAGCTTTGTGTGTTTTTCTTAACCCCACTCCAAATGAGAATAGAGGCACTTGATTATTTGTTATTTTGTAGGGTTTTGTGTCGAAGGATTTCTATAGATGTTTTTTTTTTCTGTAAGGTTTTATGTGGCACTTAGTTTAGAGGTTCTTACAAGTAATATTGGGATTAATTAAACTTGTGTAGCAGGGTACCTTAGTGTCTTTTGGGAACAATTGGTGCTTTCTAATTTTCAGTTGGATTTCTCTTAGTGTTTAAGTCTAAAAGAATGACTTTTGGGGTTTAAAACTTTAGGTAGCCTTGTGTTGGAGGCCTTTTTAAATGTCATTTTCTAGTGTTAGTTTCTAAAAAATATAAGTATAGAATTTTGGATGGATATATGGTAAAAGAGAGTCTAATTTTAAGTTTAATTTTAGAGGTTTGTTTTCTTTAGTTGCTTAAGGCTCCGTTTGTAGGGTGTTGTAGGTAGATGTCTCAATCATATCAAATGCCTCATTTGGACTGTGGGAACATCAAAGGGCATTGAATGTTGCTTTAGGATACACTTGTATTTAAAGAAGTGTGTCCAAAACAACAATGCCTACATCCCTTTTATATACGGTTTTCATTCTTCTTCTTTTTGTTGCTTTTAGTTGTCTTTTACTTCACCGTTAGATTTCCTTGTTGTTTCTTTCGTACTTTGACACTACGCACTTACAAAACGAGAAGAACCCAAAACACAAGTAACTCAACCGGTGACAAAAAAGGTATGTTCTTTTATTTTTAGTGCATTTTCATTTCCTTATATAATTATTTGCTTATAGAACTGCTTTAATCCCCTTTTCTTCTATGTTTTGCTAGGTACCTTTTGGAAAGCAATGGAAAAGGAGCATTGGAGCACTTGGAGAGGGAGCTAGGATAATCGGATCCGAGTATCAGTCGCCCCTATTCATTCCGGTAGGGGCGCTACGGGCGGAACCACTGGGTCGTAGCCCCCGGTGCTGTAAGCTTTCTTAAAAACTTAGAAAACCTTTAGGGGCCTAGATGTTTGTACGCCTCCCACCCTTAGGGCCTTGTAGAAACTTCAATTATATATTTAGGATTGCTTTTACTTCTTTTTTTTAGATCCCTAAAACCTTGCGACATACGTATAGAGGTCTTAAGGATTAGAAAACAACACCACTTTTGATCCTACAACACTAGCGACATCTAAGGACAAAAACTAAGAACCTAGTCTTAGAAAATATAAACTTAGGGTACATGTCCCCTATAGGATAGAAACATTAAAACAAAAACCTAGTGACACGCTTTCTTAGATTTGGATTTTTGTTTTCTTAATTCACTAATAATCAACCAATCAACTTTAATCTAATTCTTAATCAGGTTATTATTAACATTTATAATTATTAAACTTCAAGTCTAGGACATAAACCTAAATCTAATTCAACTAACTTAATAAGTAATTCTTAACCAATCTAAAATTTAAAAGAAGTAGACCTAATTAGGAGATCAAATTTTAAATTAAAATTCATTAGGATAAAAACACTTCTAAATATCAAACTTTAGAATAACCTCTAAAATCAACTAACAAACTTGATTAAGAAATGATTAATACACCCTTTTTCTTTTCTTTTCATAACAAACTAAAATAACACAACAAAGTTAATTATCATTGGGTAACCCAGGCCTACGAGGCTATTAAGTTAGCCCCAAGAAGGGTGAAATAAACCTCACGGCCTCGGTGTGAAACAAAGGTGATAGTTAATTAAATATTAAAATTAAAATACTTAAAATTAATCCTAAAATACTAAGATTTGAATTTTAACTAAAATTTCATTTTTCCCCTTTTAAAAAATAAAAAAAAATACAAACAACTCTAACTAAACTATCCCATATAGGACCAACCAAAACCACACAGCTTTCACACACTTAGATGAGTTTGATAGGACACGACTACTAGCTTTAGGATAGGTTGTTATTCTGCTTTTCTTTTCTGTACTGTGTTGTGACGCTCTGCATGTGACCCGTGTGCTATTTTTTTTTTGTACTTGTGGTAGCTTTTCTGTGATACTCTTTTGTGATATTTTTTTAGCTTTCTTTCTGCACTGTTGTTGTGAGCGTTAAAATACCCATAGGTTAGGCATGCTTTTTCATACTAATGATGTCTTCCTGCAGGTGGCCATGCTTACATAATGCTAAAAAGGGGGGCTAAAATTAATAATGTTATTTATAACTGCTTTAGGTACTTGCTTCAGTTGCTTAGCCCCCAATAATCAAAGCACGGCCAAGTGTGATTTATTTTTATGTATTTTCATTCATATATAACTGATTGGATGAATTTTTATTATAACTGCTTAGGATAACCCCTGCAGGAGAGTCTAGATTTTATCTTTTTGTGGATGTAATGTATTCGATAGTGATTGTTGTGAAGATCTAAAAATAAGGCATTTTTAAGGAAATAGGAATCCAAAGGGAAAAGTAAACCCCTGCAGAGGGTTTCCTTTTTCATTTGGATATCCTTTTGGAGCATTCATTATGAGGAGTCCGAAGAGATGAAGATAATCTAAAGACGAATCAAGGAAGGGAAGATGCAGACTGAAGATGTAAAAATGCCTTATTTTAAGATTTGCGTCGTTCCCGGGTTGTTGTCGGTGGAGCCCGGCAACCACTACTTTTCTGTACTCTGTGATTTAATATTGTATGACACTTGCAATGGACACTCTTTTTCGTGGAATTTTGTTACTTTTTTTGTGTTTTATTTACTTTGTTTGCGCAGTAGAACCAGCATGCTTTTTATAGGTTTCTTTCTTGCATGTGCTTGTGCCTGACCGTTAGGCTCTTTTAGGAATAAAAATTCTTCTACTCGCAATCATTAAATAAAAATTTAAGAATAACTCACATAGAAATATAACGATTCTAGGAAATAGCCGGAATCGTCCAGGGTGGCATACATGCATTCTCTCTTCTTTTAGACAACTTCCCCACCTGCGGGTAGAGTCCGGATAATCTGGCCTATGAGGATGAAGTGCCGGACCTTGTAAAGTTTAGTCATTCTCAAAAATTATTTTTATAAGCCTTTTTAAAATTTCATACATCTCTGATTTGGAAACTTTTAACCAGCATAAACTGCATTAGTAACTAATTAAAATCAAAATTTAATCGCATTAGTTTTAGGAGCATTGTACCACTCATAAGTGTGGGATCACTTAGGAATTTCTCTAGTTGTCGATCCCAAATTTTAGCGTCTAAACTACCCACCCTTCTTCATATGGACTGGACAGCATGAATTTCATACGATTAGGTGGTTTTAGCTGGCTTCCTTTGTCAGGCAAGGAATAAGTCCAGGATTGCATTAGCTAGGTCGTAGATGCTAGTGTTGTGTGTACAACACTACATCTTTTATAGATTTAGGATCTAAAGGAGAGTGGTACGAGTGTACCCCTATACACCTTATTGGTGGGTAAGTTCACCATTCTTTTGGAGGCTATAAATCCTACCCATCCGCGTCACACAGATGACGCCACTTTCCTCTTTCTCTCATGCTTGCTTAAAATGCGTGACCTCTTTTTATTCTCCAGTTTTCTCTTCTTCAGACCGGCCGAATGTTGACTGAACCACGTGTGATCTGATTAAGCCAAATTGGGACCTTCTTCCCCTTTGATTAGGAAAGCCTAGAATTTTTCCCTTGTACTAAACCCATAGAGAAAATAATCTAACATTCATAATCGAGAGTTTTCTTAGATCAAAGTCTAAGATGTAATTAACTACGGGGGCTTGCGCCCGTAGGAAATCGATCCCCATAATCAAATAAACCCTATTCGATGCTGATGTATCGAATAGGGGAAATCTCGTAAACTTTTGGGTTATATATACTATTATCGATCGAGGTTGGTAGGTGAAAGCCGCTATCTTCCATGGCTAATTGTATCTATAACTCCATCCGCTCTTCCATCGGCCTGCTTGTATCGATTGTAAAGGTCTACGACCATTTTATCCTATGGGACAGTGTGATCGTGCTCTTTGCATTCGAACCACATGAGCAGAATCCTTTCGGAGACCTACAACTATAATAAGGAATAAAGCCAGATTAGTAGCAAAGGAGTATAACCAAATTGAGGGAATAGATTTTGAAGAAACCTTTGCCCCTGTTGCTAGACTAGAAGCCATAATAGTGCTCTTAGGTTTTGCTTGCTTTAAGAACTTTAAATTATGTAAAATGGATGTAAAGAGTGCATTTCTGAACGGGGTAATTAAGGAAGATGTCTATGTTGAACAACCCCTTGGATTTGAAAGTTCACAAATTCCAAACCATGTATTCAAATTTAAAAAAGCACTTTATGGACTAAAGCAAGCACCTAGAGTATGGTATGAAAGACTTAGCTCATTTCTATTTGATAGAGGATTTGAAAAAGGTAGTGTACATACTACACTCTTTTTACAAAAGGTCAAAGAAGAAATTCTCATTATTCAAATATATGTGGACGACATCTTGTTTGGATCTTCGGATAAAAACTTGTGTGATGAATTTTAAAAAATAATGAGTAATGAGTTTGAAATGAGCATGATGGGAGAACTTAATTACTTTCTTGACTTTAGTGTAAAACAAATGGATAATGGAACTTTTCTTAGCCAATCAAAGTATATTAAGGATATTTTAAAGAAATATGAAATGGATAGTGCAAAACCCATGAACACCCCAATGAGTTCGACAATCCAATTAGATAGAGATCCTAGTGGAAAATCAGTAGATTAGAAAAAATATAGATGAATGAATGGATCCCTTCTTTACCTGACTGCTAGTAGACCAGACATAATGTTTAGTGTATGCCTTTATGCCCGTTTCCAAGCCGATCCTAAAGAGTCTCACTTAACTTCCGTCAAGAGAATCCTTAGATATCTACTAGGCACCCCGAATCTAGGAATTTGGTATCCTAGGCATAGCACTTCCTTTAAAATCTTAGGGTACTCAGATTCTGATTTTGCAGGATGTAGGATAGATAGAAAAAGCACCTCTGGTACCTGCCAATTCATAGGACAATCATTAGTTCTCTTGGTCCAGTAGGAAGCAAAACTCAGTAGCACTTTCCACAGCCGAGGCAGAATATATTGCAGAAGGAAGTTATGTTGCACAGGTACTATGGTTAAAATAACAAATTCTTGATCTTGGACTACCTGTTGGAACCATCTCGATAATGTGTGACAACACAAGTGCAATTTGTATCTCTAAGAACCCAATTCAACACTCTCGAATGAAACACATAGACATTAGACACCATTTCATTAGAGATCACGTCGCTAAGGGAGATATAGAATTACATCACATCACTAAAGGAGATCAATTAGGGAACATATTTACAAAACCACTACCTTTCGACACCTTTAGCACCTTGAGGACTAGATTAGGTGTCATTGACATTACTGCATAAAAAAAAAATAAAAACAAAAATAAAAATCATCTTCTAAGGCTGCTCCTGATCATCACACACTCACCACACAAAAACTCTGAACTTGATTGTTTATCGTACTATACGATACACATATCGTACCGTACGATACATCTCAATCTACATAAAGTCCACCAACAAGCAGATTTTGGCTCTATTGATCGTACGGTACGACCTACATCGTAATGTATGATATGCATCTGACATTATTGCATATCGTACTGTACGATATCACCTCTTCGTATTATATGATCCACGTCAGCAACGAATTGGGACGAATTAAATCCGGTTGGTATGACATTACTGATTATCGTACGGTATGATACTTATCTTTCATACTATATGATACACATCGACACAACGAATAAGTATGAGTTAAAGCTGTTTGGTACGATATTTATTATGGATCGTACTATACGATACACCTGTTCGTACAGTACAAAACTTTTGGTCAAAAGTCGTACTGAGGGCCTCGAGACGATCGAAATTCATCTGATCGTACTATACGATATGTATCGTACTGTACGATTTGACTGTCTTTTCTCGAAACGATCGGTCAGGATATTGATTGACTATCGTACTGTACGATAGGAAATCGTACTATACGATTGTCGAAATTTTCTATAAGAACCCTTTGCTAGACCGTTCCTTTTACTCAAATCCTTCCTCATTCACTCCTTCACCTAGTTTCGTGCCCTCTTAATAATGTCTAAACGAGGTCAGTTGACTGCTGGAAGCTCATCCTCGTTGAGTCGTCCACATGCTCGTTTTCTGAATGCTGAAAACGAGGAAGCCTACCACAGGTATAAAGCCTGTAAAATTTCTCCTTCCAAAATGCTTAATCAGGTTGCTCTTAATTTCGAGGTAATGGGCCTCTTCGCTTCCACCACCTTCCAATTCCTCCTCACCCTGGCATTTCCCTACAATTCTGAACTTCTCTTTGAATTTCTCGCTAATCTCACCTAAACATTCGACAACACCACCTTTCACTCTTTTGTTTATGGCCGAAACATTGAGATCACTAGAGCCGACATTGCCTAATATATTGCGTTGTCCACTGAAGGACCTATGGTTCGCTCATTTCTTACTAACGAATTCGATTGGAGCGATGTTAATAGAGTCTTTAGGAATGCTACTTTCCATCAACACCAACCTTTCGTTCAATCCCTAACTCAAAATGCCCGAATAATTCAACATGTCCTCCAAAGCTCAATAATACCCAAAGGTGGTGACCGTATCAATCTGACCCCGACCTTATCCATCGCTACCTATCTTATTATGTCCAACATAAAATTCGAAGAGGTTGATTTAATTAGTAACTACATTCGCCACATGAGTTTTGTTCGCTTACCTACCACTCGACGGAAATAAAATCTAGCTCTTGGTCACCTAATAAGATATATCCTCCAACATAAATATCAATTGACCTACCCTGGTGAACCCGACATTCTTCCTATCTTTTATACGGATGCCTCTTTCCGTATTCTCTTTCAACAGGGATACGAGCCTGAAGAACCAGTCTTTGACGAAGAAGAAGGAGAAGATGCCCCAGCAGTAGCTCCAACTCGACCATGACGACATGCCGCACCCCGAGCACCTACACCAGCACACCCTAATGATGATTTGGTCGCACGCTTCGACCAACTGCAGACTCGTCTCGATACGCATATTCAAGAACAATATCAGCAACACGAGACAGACATGCAATGGTTTGGAGAACACTTTTCTGCAATTGATCACCGATTTGATGCTCTCTTTTAATATTTTCAACCGAATCCACATCCACCACCAACTAATCAGGACTCTCATGTTTAGATTATTTATATTTGTATTGTAGTTTCTTTCTTTTGATTTCTGCTTTAGTTGCTCCTCCTTTTTATGCTGTCAAAAGGGGGAGAAGTTTGTTGTACTTGTTGTTACGCTTGTTATAGTTTGTTAAATGCATTCCTTTTATTTTGCACTTGCATTTAGTATCTTTCTTTTTTCTTGTGTTTATTTAAAAAAAAAAACAAAAAAAGTCATTCGTACTTGCTTACAACAAATCATTTGACATCATCAAAAAGGGGGAGATTGTTGCAACCCTTGACCCTGAGTTTGAGATTTTGATGATGCCAAATAACGATTGTTTTGAAACAACTTTTCATTGGATATTATTTTATTTGCTATTGTCCTTGAGTACTAACATTTCAAGAAGATCGCAAGTGACTCAAGACGAAATGAAGACTCAAGAATGGGTAGATTAGGAGTATGAGTTAGATATTGTATTTTTCTATTTATTATATTTTTATTTTCTTGAGTCTGGCCACAAAATGCATAAGAGTATTAGCAACCATGCACACACACAGGGGGAGAGTTTATTTTTAAATGTAAAATGTAATAGAGTTTCTTCTCTGGATATCGTACTGTACGATTTGAATTCATACCGTACGATCCGAGCTATGTGGATGATTCTGTGAATAGATCGTACAGTATGAATATATTTCGTACTGTACGATATGTTCAGATCCAAAACCCTAGCCGTAGTTTAGTTTAAGTAAGTGATTTATCGCCGTTCGTACTGTACGAACATTTTCGTACTGTTTGATTTATTTTAAATACTTACTTAATTTAACCCGTGATTAGTGCATGAAATCCAGGCCTAATTATATTTTGAACATCGTACTGTATGATAGTAATCGTACCATACGATGAATAGAGACGACATCTGATCGTCCAGACCATTGTCCTGTACGAATAGTATTTTGTTGATCGTACCGTACGATATTATATCATACAGTATGAATCATTTTTTAACTGTTCGTATGTCTTTGTACCAGGACGAAGTCTGTTTATGAAGATTGTACTGTACGATGTGGAATCGTAATGTACGAACAGTAACGGCTACTTTTGAAATTAGAGGGATTTTGGAGCCTGTTTTATGTGTTAATCTCTTCTTTTTTCAGTAAGAATTACAGAGAGGGAGAACGGGGTTAGAGAGGGATTCCTAGGGGAGAGAGCTCTTGAGAAGTTCTTTAGGATTTTGAGAGAGGAAGGTGAAGGTGAGTGTTGTGAGGGAGAAGAGGTGTGAGGGAGATCACATGGTTGCTCCAAACTTGTTGCATCTTGTTCCTCCTGTGGCCCTAGAAGAATTTATGGGAGGATCTCCAAGGGAAAGACTCTTCTACATCCATGACCACGAGGTACTCTGCCCTTTCTAAGAGGAAGAAAAAGGAGAAGGTTCTCTGCCGTCGCCAGGAGGGTGAAAACAGAGTTTGACACTCCACCACGCCGAGTTGGTGAAAGGGGGTATATTAAAGGCTTCTCCGCCTTGCCAAGGGGGCTAAAGGAGAGCTATTTCTTGTAGTGAAAATCCCAGAGTGGAGGACTCTGGGGAGTGGACGTAGGTCTGGTCATTGTTTGACCGAACCATTATAAAAATCTTGGTGTGTTTTTTCCTTATCTTCATTTCTTTTACTTGCACTTAATTTTTTATAATTACTACGTGGTGAAAGTTGTGAAAGAAAATTTGTTTAAGTTTTTGTTGTCAAATTTCAAAAATAATAAAAAGATTAGAACTCCTCTTTAGGGTTACTTTTTATTGAGAAAAAGTTTTTTACAATTCACCCCCCTCTTGTCATTTAGTGATTTCAGGTTAGTATTATACGATCAATATTATAAAATTTTGAATTTTTAAAGCTCTCCCCCGATGCGTGTGTGCTAAGTCACTCAATTACAATCACACTCTCTCAGACTCAAATAAAAGAAAAATATAGACTCCAAGTTACAAAACATTATAAGCAAATCTTGATTTAAAGTCTTTAATAATCTTGAATATGATTTCCCTAAAATGTTAATACACACAAGAGAAAAAATAAATCTTCCAAAATGTGTTATGAGAAAATTATAATCAAAATAATAATATTTGAAATCATCAAAACATACAAGTTGCAAGAATATAAAACATGCAAAGCTAAGTAGCAACTCTCTCAACAAACTCCTCCTTTTTTATGATGTCAAAATAATTATTGTTTGTGTATATTTGAAGGTTCTAAATTTCTCCTAAACTCCCTCTGAATGACTAAGCATTTGAGAATAAGGGGCATTTGTTATGAACAAATCAAAATTTTTAATTTTAAAGTTTTCACACTTAAAAAAAAATGAAGCAAAACAAAAAAAATATAGCGACACGAAAGAGACATGAATAACACAACAAACAAATGTCAAACACCCACGAATAATACCCATGAATAATATTTATCCCCGTTTTTTATATCAACAAAAAGAAAAGAAGAAATGAATAAACACAAAAATGTAAGAAGTCATATGAAAAGCCTTTGATAATTGATCCTTAAGGATATGAAGTTATATTGCAATAAAAAAGATAAATGTCATTAGAGAAATATAAAGATTCATATGATTTAAGTATAGATATAACATATACAAGAAAAAATATCAAAAACAAGAATAAGTTTAGACAATGAGATGAGCAAGATTATTGCAAAGTAGAAGAATAAAAAATTTGTATATTTCAAAATTCAATACAAAATAAAATTGAACAGAAGATTAATTTAAATTTAAAGATTAAACGATTGAGGAAAGAACACATACCTGTGGCGCTTTGCGCATCTTTTCAATATTTATGACACACTTTGTGCTTCTTTTTATTTGTGGGCTAATTTTGTGCATCTTTTTCAATTTGCGAACCATTGTGCATTCTTTTGATTTTTGTACTTTTGTATATTTTCAAGTGTTTACTTGATCTATTCAAATTTAATAATTTCAATTCTAAAATTTCTCTAAGTATAAGGATATTTATATTGAAAAGAGAAATAAAAAATAAGAAAACATCAAAATAATAATAATAATATTAAAATTATGTTAGTCTAACAAGAGACATGAGATTGATATCTTTAATTAGATTGAGTTATAACACAACTTAAATTTTTGAAAAATTAGATTTTCTAATGAATTCAATTTTGTATTGCATTTCAAAATATAACACTTGTTAGATCAATATTTTAAGGATAATCATATAAGCTAACAAATATTTCTGAATGAGATCAAAATCATTAAATATAAGACAGGATAATTTTTATTGATATCATGGTAAATGATAATACATTGAGCATAAGTGATATCAATACAAAAACATTTTTAACACATAAAACATCAAAAACTAACAATCACCGAACATCACATCACATCATATAAAACATAAAAACATAAAAACTAACAATCACATCACATCACATTTAGTAGAGAAAATCATAAAAGAAGTATAGTCATCATTCTGAGACCCTGATCTAGAGGAGGTGGTTGGTTGAATAAATTAAAATAACTATTCATCATAGCTATATTCGTGTTGACTGATTCAATTTGACCTCTAACCATCCCATATCCTACTGATATTGAAAGTCCTGCTGCTAAAGATAAGTTTTAATTTGATCAAAATGTTGATCAAAGTGGCTCTCAAGATGATCAAATCGTTGGACCATATCTAGAAAGTTTTATCTACCAACAGGTGCAGGTGGTTGTCTTCTCCTTTCCTCCTCAGAGTCACTACTTTCTAAATGTGCATCTCTATTAAAGATTGCTCGGAATGATCCATCATTGTAGTAGACAGGCTCCTCCAGATTTTTAACCAGATGAACTAGTTCATACTTCTTTTCCAAAATGTAGGACACAAGATGTCCTAAGGCTATATTCTTCTTTCTCATGTGGGGGACATGACCAATCTCATAAATTCCATACATGTAGTTAATGATCAGTTGAAATTCATCTATTGGTTGGCTTGTAATAATCAGATATGTCACTATGTAAAGAAGAGGTGCAATATTTACTCAATCACCAGCTTTAAGAATAATGAAAGTACGAAGAATATGCTGGATGATTCGAACATTTCGATTAAGAGTGGCCACCTTAGGTATATGACCTACTCCTCTAATCTCTCTAATAACTTGATTTATTACAATCTAGTCATAGTTAGAGAAAGAGGTCAAAGTATTGGCTCTAATCCCTTGAGTCCTTAAATTTAAAAATATCCCCAAAATCCTCTTTTGTTATTTTTACCTTCTTCTTAAAAACATAAGATCTAATCACACTCTGGTCAAAATTAAAAGACATGTTTGCAAGGAAGTAGTGAAATGTTTTCTTGTAGTAGAAGTGGATTAGAGTCAGAATAAGAGCAAACTGGGTAGTAGAAAAATCGTCCATCACTTTAAAGTAAGTTGTTCCTGGAGAAGGACTCTAGAGGATGTAATTTTTGCTGATACAAACATAGGAAAAGACTCTTCATTTTCTTTGGACAAAAAGTTTTCTCCTGGATTTCTAGAGGAAGGTCCCTTAGTTAGTTCTTTAGCGTGCCTAACCCTCTTGCTTGAACTCGCCATATAAAAGATCAAAGGGAATAGAAGATTGAAAAGGCATTTGAAGTGAATGAAGTTTGAGTTCTAAACCCTTTCAATTTAAAGAAAAAATGAAATTTCATACGAACAAAAATAATTTCATCTTGTATGATATAGGCTTCGTCCGTATGAAATAAAATTTCGTATGTACGAATGAATGTGTCCAAAAATAAAATGGCTTTTCATAAACATGTAAGTTATGTGGCATCCTTTCATACATACTTTTGACCAAATGATCATACAGATGAACAAGTGTTCATCCTGGGTGATCAGTTATTTAAGATCATTTTTATGATGATTTAAAATGTCCCCCACACAGAAATGCCACGTGTTCGTTTGTATGAACTCAATTTTCGTATGTACGATCAGAAATAAAAATTGATCTTATCAGTATAACCGTCTGCATACGTACATACGAATGCATTCACATCGTCCAAATGATCTGTGAATCGTACATACGAATGTTAATAAAAACTGAAAAATTGCATGAAAACTGTTTAACTTAAAAATCAATATGCTATAGGATTCGTCCCGTACAAAGATATCTTCATACAGACAAATGTCACACTTAGAAATTTCCATTTGATTGCTCAAAAACATGAATTTTAATGTGAAATTACATAAAATAAACAGGCAAGAAATTGCAAAAGCAATACTAATAAAAACTGAAAAACACATACGAAAAATCACAAAACAAAAAACATACTAACAAAACACATATCAATGTTGTAGAAATATTTGTTTAATCTTTTAAATCAATCACACCAAGCCTTGTTCTTAATGTACTAAAAGTATCAAAGGCTAGTGATTTTGTAAAAATATTTGCAAGTTGATTTTCAGCTGAAACATGATTGAGTTCAATTTTTTCTTTTGATCATGATCCCTTATGAAATGATGCCTGATATCTATATGTTTGGTTCTTGATTGTTGAATAGAATTTTAGAAATACAAATAGTACTAGTGTTATTATAATAAATGAGAATAATGCCTATAGTTAATCCTAAATCAATCAACTGTTATTTCAACTAAAGTATTTATGCCAAACAACTTTCTAGGGCAATGTATTCAGCTTCAGCAGTAGATAGGGCTACAAAATTCTATTTTCTATTGGACCAAGAGACTAATTTTTTTTAATAAATTGATATATTTTAGAAGTGTTCTTTCTATCAACCCTACAACCTATAAAGTCTGAATTTGAATATCCAATTATTTTAAATGAAGAGCTAAACTTAGGATACCAAATTCCTAAATTCTGAGTTCCCAAGAGATATCTTAAAATCCTTTCGCTACTATCAAATATCATTCTTTTATATCTGATTGAAATCTAGCACATAAACAAACACTAAACATGATATCAGGCCGGCTAGCTGTCAAGTAAAGCAAAGATCTAATTATTCCCCTAAATTTTTTTTGATCAAACGATTTTTCCTTAGGGTCATTATCCAACTAAACTGAGGAACTCATAGGTGTACTAACAGGTTTAGCATTGTCCATTTCATACTTTTTGAGGATGTCCTTAACATATTTGGATTGACTAAGAAATATATCCTCCTCAATTTGCATAATGTTAAAGCCTAGAAAGTAACTCAAATCTCCCATTAGACTCATCTTAAATTCACTACTCATTATTTTTGAAAAATCATCATAAAGATATTTATTTGTAGATTCAAAGATGATATCGTCAACATAAATTTTTATAATGAGTATATCTTCTCCAAATTTCTTCAAAAATAGAGTTGTGTCCATACTTTCTTTTTCAAAAGATCTCTCAAGTAAAAAAGTTCTCAACCTCTCATATCAAGCCATATGTGTCTGTTTCAATATGTATAATGCCTTTTTCAATTTGAAAACATGATTTGGATGTTTAGAATTTTTAAAGCCGGAGGTTGTTCCATATAAGCATCCTCTTGAATCACCTCATTTAAAATAGTACTTTTAACATCCATTTGATACAACTTGAAACCTCTAAAATAGGAAAAAGCTAATAAAACTCTAATTGATTCAAGTCTAGCTACAGTGGAAAAAGTCTCCTCAAAATTAATCCCTTCAATCTGATTATACCCTTTAGCCACCAATCTAGCCTTATTTCTAATGACTTCTCCCGAGTCATTCGTTTTATTCTTGAATACCCACTTAGTTCCAACTCCACTTCGATCCTTTGGCCTTGCAGTTAATTCTCAAACTTCATTTTTTACAAATTGATTTAATTTTTCTTGCTAACTAATATCCAAAATTCAATCGAAAGTGCTAGATCAATATTTGTGGGTTCTATCATTAAAATAAAGGCTAAATGATTGACTTATTTTCTTAGTCCATGCCTAGTCCTAACACCCTCACTAGGGTTCACCTAAAATCAATTCCTTTGGGTAGTTTTTAAAAAATTTCAAATCTCTAGGCATCGGGTTTTATACCTCTAAATTATCATCCAAATTTATTTTCTCAATCTTTTTGGAGTCAATCTCTATCTCATCCTCTATAATAATCACCTCTTCCAAAATTCCAGATTCATCAAATATAATATGTGGGGTCTCCTCAATTACCAAAATTCTTTTATTGAATACTCTATAAGATTTTCCATCACTTGAGTATCCTATAACAATTCATTCATCTAATTTTAGATCAAATTTTTCTAAGACAGTTTTTTCGTTATTATGTATGAACACCTTACATCCAAAAATATACAAATGTGACAAATTATATGTTCTTCCCTTTAGTAACTCATAGGGTGTTTTATTTAAGTTTGATATAACATTCACCCTATTCAAAACATAACATGCTGTGCTAACCTTCTCAGTCCAAAAATATTTAGGAAGTGAATATTCTGCCAATATGGCTCGAGCGACTTCTATTAATGTTCTTTTTTTTCTTTCAACTACCCCATTCTGCTGAGGGGTTCTCGGTGCTGAAAAATTGTGATCAATCCCATTTTCCTTACAAAAATCTTCAAATTTTTTATTTTCAAATTCTCCTCCATGATCACTTTGAATTGTCAAAATCTTGTATCCTAATTTCTTTTGAATCCAAGTAAAAAAATTTCTAAATGGCTCAAATGATTGACTCTTATGATAGAGAAATCTAACCCATGTGAATATAGAGAAATCATGCACAATTACAAATCATTGTACTTTCCCTCCTAAACTTACAGTTCCAAATGATCTAAAAAGATCTATATATAAAATCTCCAATGGTTTACTAGTTCTAAGATCCTTATTGGGTTGAAAAGAGGACTTCACCTATTTACCTAATTGACATGCATTATAAAGATGATCCTTAATAAAGTCTAGTTTTGGTATACCTCCCATTAAGTTTTTTGGGTAATTCTCCTATGATTTTTCATGCTAGAGTGACAAAATCTCCTATGCCAAAGTCATGACTCATAAGAAATAGTTTTTAAACAAAAAGTAGTAGGAGTTTTGATATAATTCAAGTCTAGTATATACACATTGTTTACCCGTATACCATGCAAAACATCATTATCATTCAGGCTTAATATGCAGCTAGTAGAAAAAATTTAACATAATATCTTTTATTACATAGTCGGCTAATACTTAACAAATTATGCTTTAAGCCTTCTACAAGTAGTATATTCTCAATAAAAAAGTTTTTAAGATTTTCAATCATACTTGACCCTATCACCTTCTTTGTGGTGTTATCTCCAAATATAACCCTACCTCCATTCCTGGCTTCCAGCTATATGAATTATGTAGTATCTCCAATCATATGCTTTGAGAAACTACTGTTCAGGTACCATATGCTCTCATAAGGCCTTGTGTGAGAGCGAACCTGCATAATCATCAAATGTTAGACCTGGGAATGTAAACAAGTTTGAGTTCACCTTTTTGCAAATTATAAACAGATGCAAGTATGTTATGTCTAGATTTATGCATTTTAGGCTTCCACACCAAATAAGCTTTTTTATTCAATGTACAGGTGTGTGCTATATGTTCAAAAAATCCATAATTAAAGCATTTGACTCTAGGAAATGGGTTTCTTAATATTATATAATTATTCTATCTATTCTTGGATTGTATAAATTTTGGATACAAAATAGGATTAATGAAATCTTTAAGTCTTGAAGGTATCCTATTATCCTCGAGAGCTTTTATCTTTATTTTATAAAAGGTATTCATATTTTCCAATATATGATTTGTATAATTTATTCAATAAATTTTGCTCTCAGATTCATCCTTAAAATTTTTAAATTCTTTTTCAAGTTCTGTATATGATGATTTTAAATTTTTATGGTTCTTATTCAAATCATCGAACTCATCAAATAATTTCATGTGGTTATTATCAATTAAAGCATGATCTTTCCTAAGAATCTCTTATTCTCTTTGTAGTTCATATAACTCTAAGTTCAGACTAGCATATATTTTCTTTAACTTTATATATGTAATATGTATACATTCAGAGACTTCTAAAAGTTCATTGTAAGTCAAGTCACATACCTCTTCTTGATCTGATTTATCATGACTATTGGCCATCAAGCATAGATTGGTGTCTTCCTCTTTCTTGAAAGTTTCTAACGAGTCTGAAGTTGAGTTTGCACAAAAAGCTCTTTGAAATTTCTTTTTGCCCTTCTTCACCATTGGTTTCTCCTCTACCTTCTCCTTACTAGAAGTGGCTTTGAGTTTTGGGCATTCTAACTTAATATGTCCAGGTTTCTTGCACTTATAGCAAATAACATCATTTGAAACCTTAAAATTCCTATTAAACTTACCTCAATTTCATTGTTGGTGTCTTTTTTGCTTGCCCTTCAAAAAGCTTCTAAGCTATATAGTCATTAGTGAGATGTCATCTTCATCCTCAGGTTGTGATAGATCACTTTTCGACTCCTCCACTTTCAGTGCTATGTTCTTCTCCCTTCGTGGTTCACTTGCTTCAATCTTTCTTTGACTCACTCCTTGCTCGTAAGAAATTAGAGATCCGAGAAGATTATCAATAGAGTAAACATTTAAATCTTTAGACTCTGTAATTGTAGTTATTTTAATATCATATGTAGTAGGAAAATAATGAAGTATCTTATTAAAATTTCAACTTCATTAGTTTCCTACCCAATGCATGTAAAGAGGTGACTATTTGTGTGAATCTCGTGTACATGTTAAAAATGGATTCATTAGGCTTCATGCAAAACAATTCATGGTCATGCAAAAAGATATTAAGTCTGGATTGTTTAACTTCATTTGTCCCTTCATATATTATACAAAGTCTATCCCATATGTCCTTTCCACTCTTGCAAGTGAAAACCCGCATGCAATCTTCTGACTTAATTGCACAAAAGAAACTATTTAAACATTCAACATTTAGTTATGCTAAGTCACGTTCTTCTACTGCCTAGTCTGCAAAGGGTGTTTCTACTCTAATGCCATCAACTAGTCTAGTTGGTTTTATACACCCTTCTTGTATTAAGATCTACATGCGATAATCAAGTGACTGTAAAAATGTAGTAGACATATAAGCTTTTCAAAAATCAAAAGGGATATTATCAAATAAAGGAGGTCTTGTGATCAAATATCCTTGAGGTGTATTTTAGTTTTTGAATATAGCCATAGTCGTTAATTAAAAAGTAGTTTAAACTTTTGTTTTTGAAACAAGGCTCTGATACCACTTATTGAAACTTGTTAATGATGAATTAGGTTGTTAGACCTAAGCTTATGTCCCAACGGCTAACCAAGAGGGGGGTGAATTAATAATTTAAAAATTCCTCTTAAATTGATTTAAATTTAGTGATTTTTTAAAAATGAATTTTCAACCACAGATAAAAACAAAAATAAAAAGAAAATAAAAAAGCAGCAAAAAATAAAGACATAAGATTTATAGTGGTTCGGTCAAACACGACCTACATCAATTCCCTGAAGTCTGCCACTTTAGGTATTACACTATTACCACAAGTGTCTCTCATTTTTCCCCCACAACAAGGCGGAGGCTTCACAAAAACTCTCTTACACCGCTACTCAGTGTGGCAGAGAACTATCGTCCTTTTACACCCTCCAAGTGTCGGCAGATAACCATCAGCTGTTCACACTCTCTAAGTGTAGGCAGAGAACCTTCGTCTTCTCACACTCTCCAAGTGTAAGCAGAGAAACTTCGGTTGTTAACACTCTTCAAGTATAGGCAGAGAACTTTCGCTATTTACACTCCTCGAGTGTCGGCAGAGAACCAGATCTCCTTGAAAGATCTTCTCATAATAAATCTAGAAGGACAAGAAAAAAGAGTGAAGTAATCACAAATAACAAATAGAGATCCTTACCTTTGAGTAAGCAAGTGAACTCTTCATGCTCCAGTAACTCTCCTTTAAACACTCTCTCTCATTTTCTCCTTCAATTTTTCTTCAGTATGCATGAAGACCAAATGTTAAAAAGATTTCATGATAGTTTTAAGTGGACCTTTTATAAGAAAGACACAAAAAACCATCCAAAAACTACAATTTTTCAAATCTGTACTTTTATGATCATCCCGTACGATCTCATTTTGTACATACAAATAATGTAAAAACTATTGCGTATGAACTCAATGTATATTGGTATGAACTGCCTTCGTACCCGATCATCATGCCATACGAACATGGTTCATCCGGTATAAATAATTATTCTAAGGTTTTTTAGAACAAAAATACAGGATGGACCACTAGTTCAAAGAACATAGGACATCATCCTGGGACGAATGGGCTAGTTCGTCTGGATAAATAGTTCAAGAGCACAAGTCTAGAGGATCGTCCTGGGACAAATGAGTTAAATTATCTGGATGAATAGTTCAAAGCACAAGTCCAAAGGACATCATCCGGGGATGAATGGGCTAGTTTGTCTGGATGAATAGTTCATAGCATAAGTCCAGAGGACATCATCCTGGGATGAATGGGTTAAATTATATGGACAAACAGTTCAAAGCATAAATCCATATGACATCATCTGGGGACGAATGGATTAGTTCGTTTGGACGAATAGTTCAAAGCACCAGTCTAAAGGACATCATTCTAGGATGAATGGGTTAGAATCATCTAGATGATCATGACTTAGAAAAATTTTTGCCCGCTCTGTTTGTTCAATTGCTCTTTGGGGAGTATAACTGACCAGATCGTCTCGTACGAACATGGTTCATATTGTACGATCAATATTATAAAATTGTAAATTTTTAAAGCTTTCCCCCGGTGTAGGTGTGCTAAGTTACTCAATTATAATCACACTCTCTCAGACTCAAATAAAAGAAAAATATAGACTCCAAGTTATAAAATATTCTAAGTAGATCTTGATTTGAAGTCTTCAATAATCTTAAGTATGATTTTTTTGAAATGTCAGTACACACAAGAGCAAAAATAAATCTTCCAAAATAAGTTAGGAGAGTAATAATTAAAATAATAATATTTAGAATCATCAAAACTTACAAGTTGTAAGAATGTAAAACATGCAAAGCTAAGTATCAACTCTCTTAATAAACCAAGAGGGGGGGGGGGGGTGAATTGGTAAATTAAAAAATTTCTCTTGGATTTAAAATTTGAAATCTGTTGAAATTTTAAAGCAAGTTAATTAAAGTTACAAAATAACTATTCAACCATACATAAACAACTTTTAATAAATAAATATGGAATTAAAAAGACCCAAAGATTTATAGTGGTTCAGTCAAACATGACCTACATCCACTCCCTGAAGACTCCCTCTTCAGGTATTACACTATTACGAAAGTAACTCTCCTTTTGCCCCCACAACAAGACAGAGAAATCTTTACAAAAACCTCTCTTCCACCAATCCTTGGTGCGGTAGAGAACCATCATCCTTTCAGACTCTCCAAGTGTCGACAGAGAACCATCATCCTTTCACACTCTCCAAGTGTCGGTAAAGAACTATCATCCTTTACACCCTCTAAGTGTAGGCAGAGAACCTTCATCCTTTCACACCCTTCAAGTGTTGGCAGAGTACCAGATCTTTTTCAAAGATCTTCACACGAATAATCTAGAAAGACAAGAGGAAGAGTGATAACCAAAATTACAAAGAAATCCTTTCTTTGAGTAACCTTATGAACCCTTCACACTCCACTTATAAGAAATCTCTCTCAAACACTCTCTCACACTCTCTCTTTTAACCACCCTTAAAAAATCATGAAGATAAGACTTTTTCACATCAATTTTAGTGGACCTTTTATATAAAAGACATAAAAAAATATCCAAAAATAGAAAATTTCAATTTTGAGCGTCCACGATCGTGCAGTATGATCGAAGTTCATACGTACGAACAGTTCAAAAACTATTGTGTATGAACCTGTTGTGAATAGGTATGAAATCATTTTATACATGATCATCATCCAGTATAAACCATGTTTATTTGGTACGAACAATTAGAAATTTTTTAAATTCGTTGGTACGAAAAGGAACCCCATAATTTCATACTCTTGATGGCGTATAGGCGACGACATCATAATCTGGTATGATCAGTTATAAAACTTTTCAAATTCATCTGAACAAAATGTCGGGACGAAATGGGACCTCACAATTTCGTACTCTGGAAGGTATGTACGAACTGGGTTAGTATAGTACGATGCATACTTAAAAAAATATATATTTGAGTGAACAAGGACCCATCCATTTCATACTTTGGAAGGCAGGTACGAAATGGGTTCATACAGTACGATCCATACTTAGAAATTGTTTTATTTCTATTCGTTCGACTACTCGTTAGGGAAAATAACTAATCATATCGTCCCATGTAAATGGATATCATATAGTATGATCAGTTAAAAAATTGAATTTTAAAACTCTCCCCCGGTGTGTGTGTGGTCAGTTACTTAATTACAATCACACTCTCTTAGACTCAATAAAATGGAAATTATAGACTTCAATTACAATAAACTTTAGACTGATCTTGATTTGAAGTCTTCAACTATCCAGAGTATGATTTCCCTGAATTTTAGTACACACAAGAGTAAAACAAATTTTCCAAAATATGTTAGGAGAAATAATAATCAAAATAATAATATTTGGAATCATCAAAATATATAAGTTGTAAGAATATCAAACAGGCAAGAATGAAGTAGCAACTATCTCAACAAAAAGTAAATATTATATAAAATAAAAAAGAAAAACATAATAATATTTTTCACTTGAAGACACAACCAATCATAGAAAGATGCAAAATTACTTTATACCAACTAATAACAAAAAGAAAACATATTCATAATTAAAATCAAAGTTTCACTTTCTCAGTTCAATAGTTTCAAAGATCTCCTAAATTAGCATCATCAAATCTATTTATATAAGTTGAGTTTCCAAGACTCGCTTCACCAAAATGTTCAAACCCAAATGCATCCGATTGATCGAGCTCGATTATGTCGCCTACATCTCCTTCATTCTTTACATCACCTTCACTTATAAATAAGAAATATAAAATAAAATATTATTTATGCTTTCAATTAAATAATTTACTCAAATTTCATTATCAACTTACAATGTCCTAGCTGATTAAATGATATATTTTGTTCCTCAACAACTGGAATTTTATCATCTTTGTATATCTCATTTTCCAAATCCTGTAAGTCAAGTTCTGGAGTTGTTTCATCTTCAAGTATCCAAAAATCAACCATTTCAACACAAGTGTAGTCCAGAGTTTCATAATGTCTTTTTTTAAGTTGAAACCTAAAAAATGAATAAATAATTTTATGTTAAGATTATGCAAACTACTTAAATTGACACTTGTACATAAATATTAATAAGTAATTTTATGAAAGATCACTATGATGGAAATTTCTTCTTACTCACCTCATTAATTTAGTTCTATAGAAGGAAAAAATGGACTTCCATAGATTAACAACCATGCCAAGCATCCCGATTGTCTTGAAGAAATTAATTGTATAATCATAAAGGCACAAACCTTCAAAAATGGTGGCAACTTATATCTATGCACTCCAATAAGTATGTATTCTAGTCATCCTCTTAATCAAGAGTTGCCAATTTCTCTCAACCACTAGAGCGATGATAATGGACTACTTGTCCTCTGATTTGATTTTTTTTGGGCCTCATATGAATCTTAAAAATATTGAATGATATTATTTCCATAAATTAGTTTTATTAAAAAAGCAAACAAGTTGCGATCATTATTCATTCTAAGTTTTATAAAATTGAAGATAACCTAAGAAGCTGAGCGGACTAGCAATGTTTTATAGAGTACAAGAGCATGCACGATGAAGCATATTCTAATAACCCTCCTAAAATATGAGACATATTTAGCATGCACTAGAACAAATTTATTACAATTCAATTTGGTGCTAGGAATCAAGGCATTGCTTCTATAAAACATACGACCAAATGCCAATCTCCATAATATAACCATTCAAACTTTGAGTAAATGTAAATAATACACATAAAAAACTTGATTATGCAACCATTCAACCATTTGCAACCATTCAACCATTTGAAACCATTCAATCTCACTAAAGCCGGTAATGCATACTCACCACGAATGGATCCACGTCCTAGTGGCCCCCAATGCGATAGAGAGGAGAAAATGAGAGCGAGGGCTGCGAGCAAGTAGGCAATTTTATTTCTTGAAATAGACAAGACACTAAAAGTGGAAAAGAAGATCTCGGAGCTGGAGAAGATGACACCAAGGTGGAGAAGATGATGCCAAGCCACGATATGAATAGGGTTTTATTTTTTTTTTGCATGACTTTGTATACCTTCATTGCTCATCCACTACTCCTCTTAGATGGCATCTTAGCCATCCCTTTTCCTTTTTAGCAAACTATCTAGTTAAATGAAACCAGATCCGGTTCGACGGTTCTATAGTTAAACCACTAGTTTGAGTTGTTACGAGCCAGTTTTCTATGAAAATGATTTTATCCCAAACTGTAACCGACCGGCCGGCCAGTCCCCGGTTCAACCGGTTGAACTGGCCGATCCTATCTAGTTTTAAAATACTTGTGTCAAATAATGTGATGAGAACAAAATTTAAATTTCAAAATATTGCCTAAAGTGTGATTGGTGGCTGGGATCCTGATTTTTAACTCATTGTCTCATACAATATATATCATATAGATTGATTTGGTCATCTTTCATTAATTATCATAATTAGTCATTTTGATCATTTTCTAATCAACTGATCGTACAATACAATTAGTTCAAAAAATCTAACATTTGATATTATTACTAACTCACTCCCTTGAGTGTGTATATGTATGGTTTCAAAGCATAGTATCCACTAAATACATGTTTTGACTCAAGAATGATAAAAAAACACAAGAATTAAAAATGCAAAGTCTTCACGACATACCTAACCCTAGCCTACCCAATCTTGAGTTGATCAAACTTACAAGTGTACGGAAGACCTGAAATATTAGTGCATGGAAAAAATTAGATATGCAATAATAATAATTAACAGGAGATATCTCAGTAAGAATTTAAATAATGTTTGTTATTATCAAAATCACATGACTTAAGTCTAGATTTTCAATAATCTCCCCCTTTTTTATGGCGGAAAACATTATTGGTAAATAATCTCAAATGTATTTTTACTATTTCCCAAACTCCCCCTTATTAGGTGAATATTAAAAAAATAGTGAGGTTTTTCTATTTTAATAAAAAAATAACACATAAGAAAGAGCACATAAACAATAGGAAAAATAAAAGATTGATCATTCCAGTCATAATGCACAACCTACTAACAACAAACTACTTCCCCTTTTGACATTACAAAAAAGAGGAAACATCTAAAAAAAGATACTAAAGAGAAACACATACATCAAAAAGAACATAAGTAAAGAAAAAATAGACACACATACAAAAACACAAAGCAAGCTAAAAGTATGAATGATCCTAATTAGGTGGAGGTGGTAGTGGTGGTTAGAAGAATCAGTAGGTTAAAGAAAATTTCTCCTCAAATAAAGCTCATTGTTGTGCTATTGCTGCTGTTGTGCTATGTAGTTATCAAAGTGAGCCATATCAATATCTTACGATTGTTGCTTCTCTACTACGTAGGTGTCAAATTGAGCTTCCCACTAGTCAAACATCTAAACCAGCATATCATACTGAGACTACTGGTGGACATGTGCTGGTGCTGGAGCTGGTGATGATGCTGGTGCTAAACCTCGCTCTACTTCCATTGCTTGTCGTCCACATAGAAACATATTATAATGGTGAGGGTTGTAAAGAAAGTGGAAGGATATATTGGAATAGATAATTGGAAGGTGATCTGGGGGTGCAGGGAATTGGAAGCTGTACTTGGATTTAAGGATAAAAGAAATTATGTGGCTTAAGGTAAGATTTGGCTTTCTTTTGTGTCTAAGATCTCTAATGCATATTAGATGATCAAGATATAAAATGATAAGATCAAGTTAATTGAAATCTAACTCAACAATTATGAAGTAGGTAGTCATGGATAGAAGATGTGTGATGTTAATTTGATTCCCAACCTTTAGAATTATGGAGTTGCAAAGGATATGCTCGATGATTCTAGCATCTTACACTAAGGTATTGACATGGGTGATGTGATTTCTAAGATTTATTTCCCAAAGGGTAGTATTTTTAAGGGTCAAATTATAGTCAAATTTGAAGCTAAAAGGTGATTTTTTTGCTAGTTGTGGAAAGATGGAGGAATTCATGAAAATCTTGGTAGGTAATTTCCACATGCCTCTTACTTATGTAAGATTAGAGAGAAGTACCCTCAGTATTAATTTGGAGACTAGAGAAAACTTTGACAGAAATTCTGAATTAAATGGGTAGGCAAGTGTGAGAATAAACTGAAGGGTGTTGTGAGCAAACAGAGAAAGTACTTGGAAGTTTACAACTTCCTTGTTTACGATCTTGGAAGGTGTGATCCTGGAAAATTTGTACTAATTGTGAGCATCATTATTAGTGGGTTTAGCAAATTAAATATCCATGGGATGTCGAGAAGAACTTTCTACTAGAGCTCGTGAATACTTTCCTCTGGCCACTTCAAAGACAAGATATTTAGAGAGAAGGAAAGAATAATGGAATAAGAATTGAGTGAAGAAAAGTTTGAATTTCCTTTACTTAAATAGAATAAACATATCATGCAATATGATAGAGATATCATACAGTATGATTGTGTGCATTCAATTTCATCAAGTCTGATAAATTAAAAAGGTGGTCTTATCGTATAATATGATTAGAATTGTACTGGAGGATTAGAGAGATGGCATTCGTCCATGTCAGCCTGAATGATCTTTGATAGGTCAGATTATCTTATACAAATAAGTGTTCATATAATACAATATGATATTTGATATCATACCAGCCAAATTTAATTCATCTAACACCCATTGACACGTGTATCATGCAGTACGAAGTAGTTGTTCGTATAGTATAATCACCAATGATTGATGAATATTAGCCATTGGAAGTGTTGTGATCAAAGATCTAGTGTTTTTGTGAAGATTATACATTACGATGTAAACAAAATTCAGAAGGTGATGTGTGATGATCAAGAAAAGCTCTATAAAAAGAACACAAAACAAATCACAAGAGACAATACAAACAATCATAAAACAAATTTAAAAGAAAAGCACATGACAACATAATTTTTTTTTTTAATTTTTAAATCATCTTGATTAAAGCATGGATATCTATAACACCTAATCTAGTCTTCAATATACTAAAGGTTTAAAAAGCCAGGGGTTCTTTAAATATATTTGTCACTTGATTTTTAGTAGCTACATGATGTAGCTCTATATTCCCTTTTGTCACATGGTCTCTAATTTAATTGTGTCCACTATCTATTTATTTGGTCTTTGAATATTGGATTGGATTCTTTGAAATGTAAATGAAACTAGAATTATCACACACAATTTAAATGATCCCTATAAGTAGTCCAAGATCTAAGATTTGTAGTTTAAGCCATAGGACTTATGCAACATAACTCCTTATATTTATTACTTTGCTTTAGTGGAAGATAGGGCCATAGAGTTTTATTTTATATTGAACTAGGAGACTAAAGCTTGTCCTATGAATTGGTATGTTCCAGAGGTACTTTTCAAATCAACCCTACAACCTATAAAGTCTAGAATATCTTATGATCTCAAAGAAAGTACTATGTATAGGATATCAAATTACTAAGTTTTAGGTTCCAAGAAGGTATCTAAGAATTGTTTTAATAGCAATCATATAGGATTCTTTTGGATATACCTGAAATCTAGCATAGAGATAAACATCAATATGATATCAAGTCTACTGGTAGTCAAGTAAAGGAGTGATCAAATTATTCCTTTATAATTCCTCTAATGAATTGATTTTCTATTTGGGTACTTATCTAACTAAATAGTAGAGCTCATAAGAGTGTTTATTGCCTTAGTATTATCCATTTTATATTTCTTAAGGATGTCCTTGATGTAAATTGATTGATTAAGAAAAGTTCCATCATCCTTTCACTTCATATTAAAACTAAGAGGGTGGTGTTTGAGAATTTATCATAAACATTTTTATTTAGAGATCCAAACAGTGTATCATCAACATAGATTTGCACTATTAGTAGGTCTTCTCCTTCATTCTTTAGGAAGAGGGTGCTGTTTAAACTACCTTTAATAAAGGCTCTATCTAGAAGTTATGTGCTCAGCCTTTCATACTAGGCTCGAGGTTCTTGCTTTAACCCATGCAAATCCTTCTTTAGTTTGAGTACATGAATATGGAATTTTAGTTCTCAAAAACTTGGGATTGCTCAACATATATATCCTCTTTGATTACCACATTTAAGAAAGCACTTTTAATATTTGATATAACTTAAATATTTTAAATTAAGTAAAGGCTAAGAGCACTATAATGGCTTTTAGACTAGCTACTAGGGCAAAAGTCTCTTCAAAATTAATCTCTTTAATCTGATCGTACCCCTTAAATACTATTCTAGCCTTATTTCTTACTACTATGCTAAAGTCATTCATTTTATTCTTAAAAATCTATTTGGTTCCTATAACACTCTCGTCTTTAGGTCTACTCACAAACTCCCAAATTTCTTTCCTAACAAATTGATTCAATTCTTATTGTATTGCTAGGTCTAAAATTCATCAGCTATGGTTTGATCAATATTGGTGGGCTCTATCATGGAGATAAATGTATAATGATTAACCTCCTTCCTAAGTCCATTCCTAGTTATAACACCTTTAGATGGGTCTCCTAAGATTAGTTCTTTAGGATGTCTAAAAGCATATCTCCATTCTCTAGTTAGTGGCTTCTGAGGTTCTACTCTATCTCCTATGGCAATGGATTCTACCCCTTGAATGACCTCTACTTATTCTTCAAGTTTAGATTCAGAGGTCTTATATGATTCATAAAATATCATATGGGTAGACGCTTCTACTACAAGGGTCCTCTTATTAAAGATTTTGTAGGACTTACATACAGATGAGTAACCTAAGAAGATACCTTCATCAAACTTGGGATTAAATTTTTCTATGGGTTATTTTCCATTGATTAGAATAAAGCATATACACCCAAAGACATGCAAATAAAAAAAGTTGGGTGTCCTGCCCTTAAGGATTTTGTAGGATGTTTTATTTAATTTCGATCTAATATTCATCCTATTTAAAACATAACAAGAAATATTCATTACTTTTGCCAAAAAGTATCTAGGGAGTGACTTTTCAGCTAACATAGCCTTAACAAGTTCTACCAAAGTTTTATTTTTCCTCTCATCTATTCTATTCTGCTGAGGGGTCCTGATGGTTGAGAAGTTATATTCTTTTCTTATCTCTTGACAAGATGATTTAAGTTTATCATTTTCAAACTCTCCACCATAATTATTATGAATTGTTGAAATTTCACTTCCTAAATTCTTTTTAATTTAGGTAGAGAAAGTTCTAAATTTCTCAAATGACTCACTCTTATATGATAGGAATTTAACCCAAGTAAATCTAGAGAAGTCATTTACTATTATAAATCCTTTCGTGTTTCCTCATAGGCTGATTGTACTAACTTGTCCAAATATGGCCATTTGAATGATTTCTAGTGGCCTTGTAGTGTTGATGTCTTTTTTTGAGTGAAATGAAGACCTAACTTATTTCCCAAGTTGGTAGACAACATACAGGTGGTCCTTAGTGAAGTCTAACTTAGGTATCCCTCTAATTATATTTTTTTTTGGTAATATTCCTAAGGATCTTCATGCTTGCATGACATAGTTTCCTATACCATAGCTAGGAATCATCAACAATAGTTTTCAAACACAAGTAATCAAAATATTCAATATAGTTCAAGTCAAGAATGTAAACATTATTTATTCATTTTCCTTCTAAAATTAATTTTCCATTTAAACCAACCATGCATTTTAAAGAAAGAAATTTAATGTCAAAGCCCTTATCATATAATTGACTAATTCTCAATAAGTTATGCTTTATATTATAAACCAATATAATATTTTTAATTTTAAAATTGCTTGAGTTTCTGATTGTACATGAGCTAACCACTTTCCTAGTGGTGTTGTCTCCTAATGTTACCTTGCCTCCAGACTTAGCCTCTAGTGTAATGAATTGATTCAAATCACCAATCATATGCCTCAAGATGTACTATCCAGGTACCACATGCTTTCCCTAGGTCTTTTATGAGATCACCCTTATAAAGTAATTTAAATATTAGATTTGGGAACCCAAGTGAGTTTGGGTTCCACCTTATGCTTGAATGAATGTTATTAATGCATGGTATAATATGATGTATGTAATTTTGTCCTCCACATTAAATGTGTCCTATGGTGGATAGTGCAAGTGCGGGTTATTTGTCCTAACATGCCACAAGAGTAACACCTAACACCAGGAAACAAATTTATTATACTAAGTGGGTCATGGTGCCTCTTCCTAGGGTTATATGATGCATGCTGTGATGAAGGGTTATGAAGTTGTGCCAAGGTAGGAGTTGTTTTATTATTTTGAAGTGCTTTTATTTTTTCTTCCAAAAACTTATTTACACTTTCTAAAATAAATACTTCTATTTTTAACGCATGCTCACTTTTATCAATTTCTAATGCAAATGCTTCTAATTCTTTGAATGATTGTCCTAGTTCAATATGCATGATTTTCAAGGAATCATATGCATTAGATAGATCAGTATGCTTCCTTTTTAATACATTACATTCATCAAGTAAATTCATATGATCGCTATCTAAAGTAAAATTCTTTCTTACCAAACTAGTATGTTCTTTTTATAAAGTAATAAAATAATCAGTGTTTAGATTTGCATACATCTATTTGAATTTCATATGCAAATCATACATTTTTTTGATATAATAAATAATTCTTCATAGGAAAGTTGACTTACCACATCTTGATTTGATTAATCAAGATTATCGTTAGCCATAAGACATAGGTTTGTTAGTTCCTCCTCTGCTTCTAGTTTTGACAATTCTGAGGCAGAGTCAGCCTAAAATGCTTTTTGCATCCTATTCTTTCCCTTCCTAAATTTTGTATTTTCTTATTTTTATTTTTCTTCACCCTTTTCCTTCACTGGGTGAGTTTTTAATTTGGGAAGTCTGTTCAAAGATGACCTAATTTCCTACATTCAAAATATATAGCATTAGATGACACTTTAAAATTTATTATTTTTACATTTTCTCTAATGTTGTTGATGATGCCTCTACTTTCTTTTAAAAAAACTTTTGAATTGTTTGGTCATTAATGTGATGTCATCATAATCCTCTGCTATAGAATTGTCACTGTCTGTATCATTTTCCTTTAGGGCCATAATTCTCTCGTTCTTCATTTTACCTACATCATTTTGCCTTTGACTCACTCCTTACCATATGCAATGAGTGACCTAAGTAAAAATTTTTAATAGAGTAGACATTCAAATCCTTTGATTTGGTAATTATAATTATTTTAGCATCATAAGAGCTAGGTAGGAATCATAATATATTGTTTACTTTTTAAAAATTTGATAGTTCTCTACCTAGCACATGCAAGAATATCACTATTTGGGTGAACCTAGTGTATATTTTTGATACAATCTCGCTAGGTTTCATGTAAAAAAAGTTCATAGTCATGAAGTAGAATGTTTAGTCTAAACTGTATTAACTTCTTTAGTTCCCTCATAAGTGATGCATAATATATCCCAAATTTCCTTCTGAATAGTGCATGTAGAAACTCAAATATAATCCTCAAATTTTAAAGCACAAAAGAAATAATTCAAACAGTTAGCATTTAATTATGCGAGTTTGCTATCCTCTTAACCCCATTCAGTAAAGGGATGTAAATTTTAACACCATTAACTACATGAGATGGAAGTGAATAGTCAGTTTGAATCATATGCCAAATTCTATATTCAATGGATTGCAAAAATGTAGACCTATATTTTTAAGATATTAAACAGGATATTTTTAAACAATGGTGGTCGGATTATGGAATAACCTTAATAGTATTTGTATTACCAAAATGCACCATTGGATCTATACTTAAAGATTATAAAATCTAAATTTTAAGAACCTCTCTAATACCACTAGAAAGTTCAAGGAGGTTGTGAGACCTCAATTAGCTAGCCTGAGGCACATTAAGAGGGGGGTGAATTGGTAAATTTAAAAATGAATTACTTAATTTAAAAATAAAGACAATATATTTGGATTTTATAAGATTTGAAAAACCTAATAGCAATTTTCATTTAGTATAGAAGCAATATGAATTTACCAAAACATGGAAATAACAATGATGAAATTTTACTCAGTATAGCAAATTGTTGAGTACGATTTTCACCAAGAACTTGTAATGAATTTAAAATTCAAAAGGTAAAATATAAAAAATAAAAATCAAAACAAACATTCCTGAGATTTATAGTGATTTAGTCAAACAATAACATACATGAACTCCCCGGAGTCCTTCACTTTGAGTATTGCGTTATTACTATAGTGTCTCTTCTTTTGCCCCCACAATAAGGTGGAGAAGCCCTTACACAAATCTCTTCCACCAAACGCAGTGCAATGGAGAGCTAGAAGCTTTGTCACCCTCCAGGCGAAGGAAGTGAACCTTCAATATTTTTATCCATCTTGGAGAAGGCAGAGTACCTTTAACTCCTTTCTAACCCTTCTGGGGATGGCAGAGAACCATGTTCTTTAGCTAAAGAATTTTTTCCCAGAGCCACCCAAGAAATCTAGACAGACACTTAGAGGAACAAGCTAAGACACTTTCTTGGAGAAATAGTATGATCCCTCACACTACTTCTTTCTCACATACAAGATATCCCTCTTCTTCCTAAAGCCCTCCTAGAACTTCTTCTCAAAGATCCCTCTCAGGAACACTCAGTAGCCAAGAACATTTTTTTATGATATGTTAATGAGAGAGATTAAATACAAGGCCTCCCAAAAAACCCTAAATTCAATTTTTGGTCATCTAGTAAGATCATGGATTGTCCTATACTGTTAGTTCAAAGTACTCCTGTTAATACCATACGAAGAGCTAAGGGATATACGATCAATTCAAGGAATTAAGCTGATTGTTCAGGATGATTCAGAGCATCATCTAATACGATTAGTTCAAATGATGTGGATTATTATCCAATATGATTATTGATGATTTATTTATCATCCCACAGAGGGATCAGGTTGTATAGTATAATTAGTCAAATTATCCTATACGATCTCATTGGATCAATGAATCCAAATTTTTCCTCTAATCAAATAATTCACTTAGCCAAGTTTTAAATACATCATATAGTATGATAACTATTATAAATTGTGATGAGAATAATATTTGAATTTCAAAATATTCCCTAAATTGTGTTTGGCAGCTAGGATCCTAATTTTTATCTAATCGTCCTGTACGATATACATAGTAAAGTATCATTAGTTCATATTGTATTAATTATCAAAAGTAGTTATTTTGATTATTTTATGATTAGCTAATTATATAGTACAATTAGTTTACAAAATATAACTTTTGATATTATCACTAACTAACTCCCATGAGTGTGTGTGTATATGATTTCCAAGCTTAGTATCCACCAAATACATGATTTCACTCAAGAAAGATAAAAATACATCAGAATTAAAATACATACTCTTCACGACATACTTAATCCTTGCCTACCCAATCTTGAGCTGATCAAACTTGCAAATGTATGGTGGACCTGAAATGTTACTGTATAGAAAAGACAAGATATGCAATAATAACAATTAACAGGAGATTTCACAATAAGAAATCTAATAATATTTGTTAGTATCAAAATCATAGGACTTGGGTCTAGATTTGCAACAGAGTTTGTTGAGCCTTAGTGAAAAATTGTTGAAAATACTCCTTAAGTTTTTCTCCTTCATTCTAGTGAATCTCATAGAGGTGGGAATAATCCTTAACATTTTTTTGATTGTCAGCAAATTATTCGACGAATACTTTGGCCAGCTTGATGAATGTTCAATAGTTTTGGCTAGAAGTAAATAGAATCATCATAGAGCTTTACCTTTGAGGTTAGTAGGAGAAACTTGGCAGAGGAGTGCATTTGAGGCTCATTGGATATGCATGATGGTTCTGTGGTGATTGATTTCTCATAAGGGTTGGATGATCCATCATAAGTGTCAATGCTCGAAAACTTGAAACCCATATGAATAAGGTTTTTAAAGATGTCTTCATTTAGAAGAGATGATTCTTGAAAGTCCTGAGGATGAAGGGATTGCCTTACACCTCTTAAAGGCTACTCTTTCTTTGCTAATCTCCGTAGTTCAACTCGCATGGTGTTATACATGATTTCAACAATTGGATGTTGGATCGATCCTCTAATAGTAACTAAAGATACATGACTTGGTCATCCTGTACAATAGGGATGTGTAGAGCTCATTGTGTCAACGAGTTTTGGAGGAATAATTCTTGACTAAGGGTGAGGGGGTACTGCTTGAAGTTGTTCAAGTTACACGCCCCCATCTAGTTGTAGATCCCGAGGGAGATGAATCTTCCCTTATTCTGCTAACATTGGTTGTCGAGTCTCTTGTAAAATTTTAAGGATCTCTTTTTGTGATTATTTCAATTTTGAATACGGTCTTCTAGGGAGGGTCCTGAAGTCATTTCTCCATCAGGGTTTCTTCCACTAGGATATAAAGAGAAAGATGCCTAGTATCCTTGATTCATGAATTGATTTCTAAATTTGTGTGGATTGGAGCGTGAGGCACTAATGTTGTGATTGGTATGCTTGTTGACCATTGAAGCAATGCTTAGAAGGGTGGGTTGATTTCTCACAAAAGGGGCTAAACTATTGCGGGCTAGAATATTCATGGCAATAAAGTACATAATTTTACATCTTAGTGCTATATGATTATCCTGCTAAAAAATAGAGAGTAGAAACAATAGAACTTTTTTCGTGGAAAACCCTGAAGGGAAAAACCACAAGGCACTCCCAATTAAAATCAATCCACTAGAGTTTAAATATATTATAAATGATTGATTATTCTTTTAACTTCAAGATCATTAGATTATAATTGTCAGTAGTAAGGTAGAATCCTAGCGACACATAAGGGGCCAAACAGATGTCCGACGACGATTTATAGCCGGGCGTAAATCCGATGTCAGTTGGTGGTTGAGTAGAAGTCCGATGATAGTCGGTGGTCGGATGTAAGGCCAGTGTTAGTTGGTTGTCGGGTGACAAAAGTCTGACCACAATTGGTGGCCGGGCATTGGTTGAGGAGTCTGGTGGCAAAAGAACTATGATTCTCTTCCTTGTTTGGTCCCCACTCAATAAGTAATGAGGGGTCAATTTATAGTTTTTTGGGAGTGAATTGGATATTAAATATGGAGATTATCAAGAGCATGTTGGGAGTATTTTGAATGGACGATCGATGTCAACTCTTTTGATCATGGACCTTTTATCGAGTTTTTAAATGTTTTCATGATAACATAATTCAACGATCTTGGGCTTGTTGGATTCGTCTCGTCAAGCCGCTGAATTTGACTATAAGCATGTCACATTTGGAAATTATTTAGTTATCCAATTTATTATTTGAACCTTCCAAGTATGGTCGGGTCCTTGATTTGGACTCATTTGGGCTCGGATTGGGTTGACTTAGGTGTCATTGAGTCCGTCTTTTCGAGACATTAGTTCAACTATAAGTTTACCGAAATTGGAGTTTGGATGATTTCGGATTTAATTTTGGAAATTTCTGACTCAAATTGTCTCGAGATTTGTGTCTGACTAAGATAAATTTTTTATAATACATCAATGTTGATTCGAAAAAATAATGATTGTGATTTTTAATTTTTCCTGAGTTTTTCATGATGGTGGAGGAGACTTTTTTGTTCTGACGCAAAGCATTTACTATAATAAAATTATGACCGTGTGACTTAACTGCCTTGGATATGAAAATTGCTCTACCAGAAGTATGTTTATATTATTTCTAATGATGAGAATCGTCTCTAATTTTTAATGAAATGTTTTTTGGATTTATGTATGCTTTAATATTAGCATTTCTAATGAAAGTTTTTATGAATGTTAGCATTTCTTTCAGAGCTGCATATGTTTAAAATTAATGAAGTGTCAAATTTCTCTTTGGAGGTTGTAAGATAACAAATTTTCTTATTGTTTGGTTCTTTAGTAATTATGACTCTATTTGGAATAACTCCATAAGTAATGTTATTTTTTAAAATTTGTTTGTGACGTTGCTAGCAAAATAAAGTCTAGGATTATTTTTCATTCGTTTATGACTTTAGCAACCAGCAAATCTTTTATTGACTTATTCAATACTAATTTTATGGCATGTTTTAATTAAGATATTACTATTAAAGCCAACAAGTTTATTCAAATTGGTAATTTATGTTTCTCTAACTTATTTAATCATATTTACTAAAGTAGTTTAAATTATATTCTCAAGATTGCTATTATTTTTTGTGACCCTCATCGTAGTTGGTTGGTGAAGTATATTTACTCTGATAAAGCTATCCTATCTTAACTTTTTTTAATGATTTTGAGGTTTTTTTTTTTGAACAATGCAAAAAGCAAAATTTATTAATCACCAATTACTTAAAAGTAGATTCCTCCTTCAACAAGTCTAGAAAAGGAGGAACTTTATCCCTAGAGAAATCATCCCAATAGAAGGACGAATAATGAGCATAGTTAGCACAAAAATCAGTTAACTTATTACAGTTTCTATTAGCAAAAGAAAAGATAAAATGATTAAATTTAAAAAGAAAATCTAATTCCTTTGGTTTTAGAAATTCTTTATCAAAAACCGGTTTGTTAAAGGAGTTTTGAAAGATCTTGATGATTAAGCTTAGATTTGAAACAGGCGAGAGCTCTGCTAGGGTTAGGTTTTTTTGGCGACTCGTGTGGTGCTTCATCTGGTGATCGGAGGGATCCGCTCCGATGGATCCCTCCGTCTTGGAGGAAGATTTTCCTCCTCTAGCGCACCCTCTCATTCCTCGCACTGCTGCTGGAGACAAATCTACAAGATCATGGGATCGCATCCTTTCAGGACCAACTTCTAATGCATGTGAGTTTATGATATCCCCCTTGCCAACGGAAGAAGAAATCATCAATTTTCCTTCTGAAGATATTACTGAAGCCGTAAATGAATGGGATCTGGCTCTTGTTGGCTACTCTCTCGGTAAGAGACCTTACTATGAGGCGCTCCTTAACTCTGTCAAAAATCTCTGGAATCTCAAAGGTAGTCTGAAATTTATCTCTCTTAGCGAGGGTTTTTTTCTGTTCAAATTTTCCAATGCGGAAGATTATGATCTAGTTTGGAGTAGAGGTGCATGGTTTATTTTTGGAAAAACCTTTATTTTTCAAAAATGGAATTCACACTTTTCCCCTACCCGTGAAGAACTCACATCTGTCCCGATCTGGTTTAAGATCTATGATCTCCCTTTATGTTGTTGGACACCCGTTGGTATATCTAAAATTGTCACCAAAATTGGTCATCCGCTTGCGGTTGACGCTTTTACTGCTTCTAAGTCCAGACTTACCTTTGCTAGGGTTTGTGTTCAAGTTGATGCCAAAGCGACCTTCCCTGAAACCATTCCTATATGTGTTGAAGGCAAACTTTTTAACTTAAAAATTCAATATGAATGGCGTCCTACCTTCTGTGAATTTTGTGGTTCGCTTAATCACTCTCCTTCAAAATGTTCTGCTAATCCTAACCCTGAAATTAACAATATTCCTAATCCTCCTAGGGGGAGAAGCACTAGTCGTAGACCTAGACCCCACTCCTTAAATCCTAAAGGTCTTCTCCCAATTCCTAATTCATCCGCCAAGAATTTTGGTATGGTTGATGTTACTGATAATCACAAGGAAATTAACCCGGATAATACTGAACATGTTATGACTCATACCTCGGATTGTGCTCCTACTGTGGTCACTAATCAAATGGATCTTCCTAATAGCTCTGATTTGCTCAATAAAGATAAGAATATTTCTAACAAAAAAGGGGCAGAGCCTAGCACAGAGAAAATAAATAACACTGAGAAATGCCCATTGACTGTTAATATTGTTCCGATAGCTAATTTAGCTGGGGCAAGCAATAACATCCCTAATCTTAATTCTCCTACGTCTTTGACCTCCTCTACATCTGCTTCCATAAAGCATAAGTCTGATGGAAAGAAAGAGAACGGAGTTACTTCTGCTAACAAGTTTAGCGTGCTTCAAGATGAAAATGAAGAAGACTCCTCTTCATCCCTTAACAATGAGGGAATGGAAGAAACCATTGGGTATTCTGGAAAGAATAAGAAAGAAAATCTTGGTAACTCTAATACCAAAATGACGAATTCGATAGAAAATTCTTCGTATAGGAATACTAGGGGAAAGGGCAACCGTAAAGGCCCTAATCAAAAATCATAAGTTCCTTATGAACTGTCCATCTTTGGCAGCCTGGAATATTAGGGGTTTCAATAACCTAGACAAAGTATTTTGTTGCAGAAATCTGGTCAAAGAGCATAAGCTTGACTTAATTTGTATTCTTGAAAATCGTATTCTCTCTTCTAACCTTCAAGACCCTTGGTTTTGTTCTACGCACAAAGTTTTTGAAAATGAACTCAGCTTTAATAACTTTGATCTTGCCACTCCTGGCCGCATTTGGATTAAATGGAATTCTGAAAAAATCTCGTTTAATCCTATATCTTTTTCTCCTCAAATGATTACTGGTAAGTTAATGATGGGAACTCAAAATATCATGCTACTCTCTGCTGTTTATGCTTCTAATTCTTTTGATGAAAGAAACAAGTTATGGGCTGAATTGGGGGATGTTAACCCACATGGTGCTCTCCCTTGGGCTGTTATTGGGGACTTTAACACTTGTAGACTACAATCTGAGAAAAAAGGAGGGAATATCATCAATATGGATAGGTTGTATCCATTCAATTCTTTTATATTTGATAATAATTTGGTTGATCTTCCCTCCACGGGTTATTTCCATACTTGGTTCAATCAAAGGCAAGACAATCCTATTCATCTTAAGCTGGACCGGGTTTTAGTGAATGAAAATTGGATCAATCAATTCCCTAACTCTCATTATAATGTTTTGAGCAGCCTTGTTTCTGATCACTCTCCGCTTATTCTTAGAGATGTCCCTAGTATGAAGAAACCTAAGAGGTTCATGTATAAAAATTATTGGAGCCACATTCCGGATTTCTGGAGCATTCTTTTACACATTTTTCAAATACCGGACAATGGTAATCCTATTCTTAGCCTCTATAAGAAGCTGAAACTTCTTAAAAGGGAGATTAAAACAAGAAATTGGAATTCTTCCAATCACATTGCCAAAAAGTGTGCTTCTTTAGTTGACTCTCAAGAGAGGTGTCAAAAAATGATTGACAATGATCCTCTTAACAAGGAGTTGTGTGGTGATCTTAAAAGAATTAATGCTAACATTAACTACTACAACTCTTTGCATGCTTCTTGGACAATTCAAAGATCCAAAATTAAATGGTTAAAACATGGAGAAGAAGATTTAAAGTTTCTTTACTCTAAGATTAGGAAGAGAAAGGCGTTTAATGGGAGTTCCATCACTGCTGCTATCAATAATCATGAGGTCAATGATAATAGCAACCATTCTAGCATCATTCAACACTTCAATAACCTGTATAATTCTGAACCTCCTGAATTAAATGACACTAGACATATTCCTAAAGGGAAAATGCTACCTGATATTGCTATTTCAACTTTAGTTAGGCCTGTTACCAATGATGAAATTTATTTGGCTATTAAAGGAGGCTGCGCAAACTCGGCTCCGGGTCCTGATGGTTTCAATTTTGACTTCTATAAAAAAACTTGGAGTATTACGGGCCCTCTTGTTTGTAAGGCTATCAAATCCTTTTTTATTAAATGCTATTTACCTAAGTGTGCTAAAGCTACGGCTATAGCTCTTGTTCCTAAAAAAACTCATGCAGATAATGTTCATGACTTCCGGCCTATCTCACTATGCAACGTGTTCCACAAAATTATTGCAACTATTTTAGCTAGCCGTATGAAGATCTTTATGCCAGATATTATCGAGAACAATCAAGCTGCTTTTATTTCTAATAGGATTGCTACTGACAATCCTATTTTGGCTATGGAAATCATAAATCTTTTCAAAAAGCATAATAAGATGAATCTTTTTTGTGCTAAATATGATATTAAGAAAGCCTTTGATACTGTTTCAAGGAATTTTCTTTTTGCTAGAATGGCTGACAAGGGATTTCCTAATATTTTCATTAACTGGGTCAAAGCTTGTATTAATGATATACCTTTTTCTATCTGTCTGGATGGATCATTGGAAGGGTATTTTTCATCATCCACGGGACTTAGACAGGGCTGTCCGCTAAGTCCTTTCTTGTTTTGCATTATTATGGATGCTCTTTCTTGTCTTTTAAATTATAATTCTGAGTACAACGGCTATGATGGATTTGAAGGCTTTAATCTAGACAACTTTCAGCTTTCACATTTGGCTTATGCTGATGATTTATTAATTATTGGTAAAGCAGATTCTAATAATTGTGAAAATTTGGTGAGGATTATTAATCTTTTCTCTAGACTTACGGGTCTCCATATGAATCTGACTAAAAGTTCTCTTATTATTTCCCCGAGTGTCTCTTGCCCAATGACATATCTAAGTATACTTCATATTCGATGAATGTTTTCTGATAAATTTCAAGTTACTTGGGTTATTTCCGATTTCATGGGAACGGACTGAAGGTGACTACTTTGACACCTTTGATAGATTTAAAATCATTTAATTTATTAGCTGGATGGCAGGCGAAGACATTATCCTTTCCTGGGAGAATGCAATACATTAAATACACTATTTTAAACAGTGGCTTACTGGATTAGAAAGCATATACATTTAGCCCAAGTATACAAACATATTAGAGTTTATAGCTCTAAATTTCTTCTCTATCTGGGGAAGACTGATAGCAGGAAACTACATCTTATTTCCCTGGAGATAATACGTGTTAAAACCGTTCTCTTGGGGAGGTCTGGTATTGCTTCATATACAACTTTAAATTTTGCTCTTTAACTGGCTGCTATTATTTTGAGATGTTTACAACTCGGAACTAACCCTTTAGCTATGTGGTGCCTTGCTAGATATACTAGCCCTGGAAACCTGTTAACAAATAATGCATCGACTTTCTGGAAAATATTTTGCAAAACGGCAAAGGTATTGCTAGGGAGAAATTCCAAATTCTCCATTACTAACAACAGTCCTATCTCCTATTATTTTGGATACATGGTGTTTGGGGGAACTATCAAAGACAAATTTCATTTACTTTCCAATAACTTAGCTAAGAACTATCAGTTTAGCTCTAATATTGGTACAACAAAATGCTAGAAAAATATCGGCTTTTGATACCCATGCATTAGGGATTTCATTTTGAATATTCCATTGTTTCTGATAATAAATTCCATATTCAGCTGGAAGGTTTAGAACAATGCCAATTTCAAGGATCTACTACTATAAGTACAATATTTTCATAATGATGCTAATGTTGATGGCACCAGAGATGGTTTGGCATAAGAAGCAATAGCTATGCGATATTCTTTACTCAGTGGATGTCTCTTAAGAAGGGTTAAAAAAATTTGTATGTGAGTTAGCATCAAAGAAATATACTTATTATGGATATAAAACTGCAGCATTATTGTCACACAATTGTTGAGACTACTATCACATACTCCTGTTCGATGTGATTATTCTTTAAAAGTGCTGCGAAAAACTCATTCCTTCTTTTTCATACACATTACTTCAGACCTACTATTCCTTTAGCCTTGCATCATATGGACAATTATGGACAAGCCAAGTACATAAATGGCATTATTTTCTTCATTTTTAAATGCTTTCACTTATTTCATTTGGATGAAAGAACTACAGAAGTTATAGTCTGCTTGTCATGTTCCAATTCTCAAAGGTTAAAAAAATCTCAAAGACGCAGTCATTATCAATTAATGGGTTGGAAACAAAGGGCAATGAGATCAAAAAAGCACTTGAAATATAGTACAGCAACGTCAAATTATCTGAAAATGTAAATATCCCTATTATATTATGTTGGAAGGGGTGTTTGGTTCTTGACTGAAACTGTGACGAGGCTTTGTTGGTTTGTAGATTACTGGTGTTAGATGACCAGATCTGTTTAAAACTCACTTTGATTTCTTCTGCTCGTGTTAGCAGGCTATTGGGTTGTGGCCTGTGATGATCTCCTGCTCTCCACTTTCGGACCGCCTAACGGGCGAACCAAACGTTTGATGGATCTCACCTTATTATGAAGCCAAAATTAAATTATTCTGAGTCCCCTCCCAAATTCACGTTTTTAATTTTACATCCGATAGATATAAATTGGATGTGTCCCAGGTGGTAGATCTTTGATAAGATCCTGACATAAATAGTTTTTCAATATTTTTCCATGATTAATTGC
>NW_021319341.1:633066-679962 GCF_001605985.2 Dendrobium catenatum
AACAACCCCTCTTTTCCTAACATCTTCTCTGTATTCATTCCCTTTTGGTTTGGTTTTTTCCTGGATCTATGGCAATATGCATTATAAATCCAAATAATCTTTAATCATAATATATTATGTAAGAAAAGAAGAAAAAAGAAATAGAACAAATAATTACATTATATTAGCCATCGCACTATGTCCCCCTGCCGATTTAAGATAACCACAATGAATGATCGCTTTCCTTTCCAATTCAGCAACCAGCTCCTATTCATATTAGTAATCCAATAGAATGAATCACCTTACCGTTAAGACATTCGATTTATTTTTTTAACGTTGGTATATTTGGCAATCCAACTAAACGTCGATGCAGAGAATAAAAATCCATTATATTGCCCTGATTTAAAAAAGAGTATTATTCCCCAAAAAAAAAAAAAAAAAAAAAAAATAATATATATATATATATATATATATATAAAATATATTATATATATATATTATATTATATATATAAAAAAAAGTAATAATTACTTGCCTTTTAAGACACTCTAAAGATATTAAAATTAAAACATAGAAATGAAAGAGAATGTATAAAGATCTTATGAGTAAGGTTTGCCTTTAATTCTTTTTATCATTTTTATTGCATGTCATTTCTATTATAATAACATCAAAAATTTATTTTATTATTTTATAATGGTTTATTATATATGATATACATATTAATAAATTTATTAATTTATTATTATCATCATGAGAACATTGCTTTACCATCCTGTTTGGAGATATAATTATATTTTATAACAAAAAGCTTACATAATTATTTGAATGAACTTATTATTTTATAAATAATTGAAAGAATATTACAAATATATTAATAATTATATATCAAGATATAGACAAAATATTCGAGAGATGTAGAGAGATATTTAAACAATTAATAAATATAGACCAATGAAATATATGTTGTATTATTCATACATTGTTAAAAATATATAATTAAATTTTTTTAATACTCATAAAAATATCTTAATCTACTACTAATTCAAATAACATAAAAATATTCAAAAAAATTGGGTCATGTAAAATTCCCCTGACGAAACTTTTGTCAGATAACTCCACATCTTATCTTGCTTTAAAATGGTGCAGTAAAATATTTAATTACTCATCCAGTTACTACAATCTCAAAAGCAAATTCAACGCTTTTTAGATATGTGAACAAAAAGATTTTTCCATTTATCAGTTAATTACCTCTACAGCTCCGTTCTTCATCTCGCGCACGATAACATGCACCCCCGCGCTCGCCACAAGGGTCCGCCGACTCCACACAGAATCCCACCCTTCATCCCCCTCCGCTTACAACACGATACTCTATTCCCTCCACCTTCTTCTCAAACTCCCACATGTCTTATAAGATCAAATCGTTCAGCATATGATTCTAATATCGACTGTTACTATGCAGGAAAAACCTCCGTCCTTCTCTCGGCCATGGAAAGTCGGAGAATTGGTAATCCATCTTGCCGACTGTAGCGAGTTACGCCGCGTGTCTTCCATAAAGCCGCGATGCCTCCGATCGCCTGAAGACACCGGCGGAATCCTTCTCCAGCAAGTATTTGCACGATGCCAGGCCGCTTATGCCGCCCCGATGATGCAGACCTTGTCTTCTTCTCCATGGCCTGCTTAATCTCGTTTAAGAGTTTGCCACGGATTTGTTAAGAGGCCGAGGAATAGCTTACTTCGGTGAATGAACGTTGTTAGCATCTTGAATGACGAATCTCGGATTGATGCTTTGTAGGTTCACTTTTTTTTTATTAAAAAAATTTAACTTATCATACAAATTTGTATTCTGTGGGGATTGAAAGACTTTTTGGCACTCTCATAATTATGAATGAGCGGTTGTAATTTTTATAAAATTAGTCCTTAAAATTATATTGTGTGAAAGTAAATTTAAATTTTATTTGGAATAAATTCTTTATTTTTTCAAGGTATATTATATATATAATATATATATAGAAATTATTATATATATACTATATATATATATATTATTATATATATGATATTAAATGGAAGTCTTTTATACTTGTTGCGTGCCCTAGAATTACGCGTAGTAGAGTTTGTAAATATCGTCTTAAGGTTGCACGAGTATTCCGCACGCAAACAGAAAAGAGAACAAACACCAATGTTTTACGTGGAAAACCCGAAAAAGGAAAAAAAACAGGGCCTCCAGTTGCAAAGTTCCACTATTCATTTGTAGATTACAAATGGCGGATTCTCCCACAAGTTCGGATAATCCAAATACAACTTATTCTTACAAGAAGTTCACAAAAATTCTGAACTTGCGTTTCCCGAAAATCCGGCAGAGTTCGCGTCTTCAGGAGGCAGAAAACTCGGCGGTGCTCGAGGAGGTGAGAATCTCTTTCCTCCTTTCTCCTTCTTCTCTCTCTCTTCACCTGAGTTCCTTGGTGTAGAATGAGGGCTCTATTATAGTTTTTCTTGGAGTGGCATAGCCTGTAAATAGCGTGAGATCAAGGCGAATTGGAGTGGTTTGAATGGACGCGATATCAATCCTTTGATCACTGCAACTTTCGTTGGTCATTTGAAGGCCTTAATGATGTCGGAATTGATGATCTTGGCTCGTTGGATTTGTTCTTGTCGAGCCGTTTGATTCGATATAAGCTCGTCAAAATCGGAGACCGTTTGGAACTCAAATTCGGTTGAACCTTCAAACACGCTTTGAACCCTTGATTCGATTCATTTGGGCTTGATTGGGTTGATCTTGGTCTTATTTGATTTCTGAGACGCTCAGTTTTTGACTATAAGCTCAGCTGAAATCGGAGTCATATGCTCCCGGATTTAATTTTTGAAGTTTTCTGCAGCTTTTTGCCTCGAGATTCGTGCCCCATCAAGTAATTTTGTGATGCATATCAGTTGCCCCCCTATTTTTGGACGTCGGAAGCTCCAAGAGTCCGAAAAATACTTGTCCAAACTTTTACAATTGGCCGAATCGTAAAAATTGCGTTCAAAAGTTGAGATTTGGCCTCAATTGATTGTAGAGACCCCGTTGGTTCCCGAGTGCAGAGATCGAGTCTGACGTCGAAAACGTGTCCGGGGACCCAAAAATGTCAATCGGACCATCGCGGCCGACAGTTAGGGGCGCAACGTGCCGGCCGGCCGCCCGCCACGCCGCTCGCAGCGCCTGGCTTCCGGAACGCGTGTCTTTACCGCGCCGTGTTCCCCAGCGAACAGGACTCGCGTCGCGGATATCCCGTTGCCCCCAAACTAAGCGGTTCGCGCGCTGTGCTGTGCGCGCTGCTGTGGCGCCGCGCGGTGCACGCGCTTAAGCCAGCTTGATCCGGCCGCTGGCCGCAATCGTGGTCGGAAAGGCGGGTGGCACGCGCAACGTCGGTTGCTTCACCCAATTGGCCCACAAGCCGAAATTGTCTTTTTTTGTCTTTTTTGGTCCAAAAAAATCTGAAAAATTCGAAAAAAATTTAGAAAATAGGAAAATTCGAAAATTCAATAACTCCCTCCTATTCTCTCAAAAACCTATAAAATAGCCCCCTAGGCTTTAGAAAATTTGCAACTCTTTCTTTCTCCCTCTGGCTCTCTAGCGGTTGAGCTCCGCTATTTGAGTGGGAAACTTCCCTGCTCGAATTAGCCCCCTCCTACGTGCAGAGCCTACGGATTTCTCCCTCTCCCTCAGGCTACTGACGGTGAGCTTCCGTTTTGCGAGTTGGAATTTTTCCTACTCGAAATTAACGCCCCCCTCAGTGGAAGCTTACGGATTTCTTCTCCTCCCCAAGGCTCTCTGGCGGCGAGGCTACGCTATTTTTGAGTGGAAAACTTTTCTTGCTCGAATTAGTGCCCTCCTCGCGCGCAGGAGTTACTTGATTTTTCTTTCTTTCCCCCACGCTCTCTACGGCTGAGGCTTCCCACTATTTTGAGAGGGAAACTCCCCTACTGGATATAGCGCCCCTCCTCACGCGCAGGAGTTACGAGATTTTTCTTTCTTCCCCACGGCTCTCTGGCGCTAGCTTCCCTTTTTTTGATGGAAACTCCCCTGCTAGAATTAACGCCCTTCCTCGCGCGCCAGGAGTTACGGGATTGAATGCTGTTAGAGAAGTTTGGCCATGGACGATCGAGTTGAAGCCATTAGCATCAACGACAGAGTGTTGGAGCCAAAGAAGAGATTCGAGGGTGCTTGCAAGTAGCATTCGAGCGAGAAGCCGATGATGAGTAGTAGTCCGCCGCGAGGAGAAGTCCGACACAAGGAGAAGTCCGACATCGGTAAGTAGAAGTACAGCCTTGGCAGAAGACCGGATAAAGTTCATCGCAGCAAAATCCGACGCACGCATAGACCGTCTGCTGACGAGCAGAATTCGAGGATAAGGAAGTCCGACGTCTAGTAGAATACGGCCTTGGCAGAAGACCGACAAAAGTTGTCGACTGGCAAAGTCCGACGATGAGTAGGAGTCGCTGACGAGCAAAGTCCGACGAGCGTAGGAGTCTTCCGACGAAGCAGAAGTCTGACGACAAGGAGAAGTCCACTCGGTAGAAGTTCAACGTCGGGTAGAAGACTGACGAAAGTTCGTTGACGACAGAAGTCCGACGACGAGTAAAAAGTCTGCTGACGTCGGTAGAAGTTCAACATCGGGTAGAAGATCGACGAAATCGTTCGACCAAGCAGAAGGTCCGACGACGAAAGTTAGAAGCGAGGCCAAGGTAGACTCTACTGTGTCGAGTAAGAAAAAACTGACGAAAGTTCATCGACAGCAGAAGTCGACAAGAGTAGAAGTCTACTAACGCGGGTAGAAGTTTAATTCGGTAGAAAACTGACGAAGATCGTCGACGAGCAAATTCCACCGACGAGTAGAAAAGTCTGCTACTTGACAGAAAGTCTATGAAGGGAGAAAGTCCGACGTCAGGTAGAAGATCTACGATTAGTATATGTCAAACATTTTGCTCGATGACGTTAACCTGTGTGGAAGAGGTCGAGAGAATCCACCAAGGATGTAAGACCTATCCGAGGTTGTATGTCGGAGCCCTGCTCGACGACGTTAACATGTGTGGATGAGGTCAGGAGAATCCACCAAGGATGTAAGACCTATCCGAGGTTGTATGTCAGAACATTTGTTCGATGACATTAACCTGTGTGGAAGAGGTCGAGAGAATCCACCAAGGATGTAAGACCTATTCGAGGTTGTATGTCGAAGCCCTGTGATTGAGATATAATATGAATTGTGTATTTCTCGAATCACGGAGAAAGAGTTTGAGAAGTGTTTTTCTTATCATTCATAAGAGAAAAAATCATATCACAACAACATGAACATTTTATTACTGCGTTACGTAAGATATCACAATAGTTCCCTAGTACGACTTACAAATTACAAAGCACTCAACACACAAGATCTACGTACGGTGACAATACAACAACATTTAACTTGGAAGAATACAATAGAGATATCAAAGTGGTACCATACTCAGCATAGAAAGGGACAACAAGACAAGTAGAATTGCTAATACAAATTCGCTAAGTGCATGATCATTCAATCTCTCCAACCATTTGAATAGTATTCAATGGTTGTCTTTGTTGTTGACTTTGCCCCCCAGCGGGACGAGCTTCCTCTCGGGCTGGTGTATTCTTCATGAATTATCGGAGATATCCTTGTCGGATCAGTCTCTCAACTTCTTCCTTGAGCTGACAACATGCTTCAGTAGTATGCCCACGGCTACGGTGGAAGTGGCAATATTGCTTCTGGTTTCCGACATTGGGCTTCAAAGGGTGTGGCCATTTCACGTTCTCCTGATCCCGGATGGCCATTAATACATTTGCTTGGGATGTATTAAGTGGTGTGTACTCCTTTTCTTGGCGAGGTTCTCGTCGTGGTGACGGAGACCTATGAGGTAGATTATTCTTCCCATGCTTTTTCTGCTGTGAGAAAGAATTATCCATCCCAGGTGCACCTTTGCGCTTCCCGCTGATTTGCTCAAACTGTTTCATGTGAGCATTTATAGCTTCATCCGCAGAGATTTGTGCCTCCACGCGATGGATCAAGTCAGCGTATGAATGGACGGTGTCTCGCATAAGGGCCGAATAGAAGGGCCAGGATGAAGACCTCCAAGAAAGACCCCTCTGAGTAATTCAGGGTTTACTCCTGGAATCTGTCGTGCTTCAGTGGAAAATCGTTGAAAATACTCCTTCAATGATTCTCCCTCATTTTGGCGAATCCCGGAGAGGTGGGAAGAATCCTTAGCAATTCTTCGATTGGCTACGAATTGTTCAACGAATTCTTTAGCCAATTTGACAAAAGAGGGGATCGTTCCAGGTGGAAGCAAGTACAACCACGTTCGGGCCTGTCCTTTAAGGGTGGCGGGAAAGACCTGGCAAAGGAGCGCGTCTGATGCTTGTTGAATATGCATGATGGTTCTATAGTAGTCAACATGCTCATACGGGTCGGTCGTCCCATCGTAGGATTCAACGTTTGACACTTTGAATCCGACCGGAATGGGGTGCTGAAGAATGGCTTTAATTAGAGGTGATGACTCCTCGAAGTTCTTCTGTCGGAGAGCATGCCTCACATCTCCTCGGGGGAACTCTTCCCGTACCAATTTTCGCAGTTCGCGACGCAGGACATTCTGAGGGAGATCCGCAATGTGTGGTTGGGGAGAGCCTTCGGGGAGATCCGAAAAAATGCGAGGATGTGTTGAACTCGCTGTATCGGCAAGTTCATCTTCCTGTCGTGATTGAGGATGTCTCTTAGGTGGAGGAAGATGAATCTCTTCTTGAAGATGCTCGAATTGAACATCTTCAACCCTTGATGGACCTTGAGGGAGAAGGACCTCCTCCAATGTCGGCTGTCGATCATCTCGCAGGAGTTGGAGGATCTCATTTTGGGATTCTTCCATCTTCCGGATTCTTTCTTCTAAAGAAGGTCCCAAAGTCCCTTCTCCGGCAGCATTCTGCCCCCCAGGGTGAAAAGAGGCAGATGTCGGGAGTCTGTGATTTGTAGACAGATTTCTGGATTGGTGGGAGTTGGAGCGAGAAGCTCCAACTATGCGACTGCTACGTCTGTTAACCATCGCAGCGACACTTGAAATTTGTGGGATATAAGTTTCCCACAGACGGCGCCAAACTGTTGCGTACTAGAATATACGCGGCGGTAGAGTTTGTAAATATTCGTTTTAGCGTTGCACGAGTATTCCGCACACAAACAGAAAAGAGAAGCGAACAACAATGTTTTTACGTGGAAAACCCGAAAGAGGGAAAAAATCACGGGGCCTCGCCCAGTTGCAAAGTTCTACTAGTCTTTTTGTAGATTACAAATGGCGGATTCGTCCCACAAGTTGGGATAATCCAAATACAATTTGTTTCTTCCAAGAAGTTTACAAAATTCTGCAAATTCCTTGTGTTTTCCGAAAATCCGGCGGAGTTCCGGCGTCTTCAGGCGGCAGGAAGAGCTCCGGCGGTGGTCGAGGAGGTGAGGAATCTCCTTTTCCCCTTTCTCCTTCTTCTTCTCTCTCTTCACCTGAGTTCCCTTGGTGTAGAATGAGGGCTCTATTTATAGTTTTTCTGGAGTGGCATAGCCCGTAAATAGGCGTGAGATCAAGGGCGAATTGGGAGTGGTTTGAATGGACGGCCGATATCGAATCCTTTGACCATGCACCGTTCGTTGGTCATTTGAAGGCCTTAATGAAGTTGGAATTCAATGATCTTAGGCTCGTTGGATTTGTCTCGTCGAGCCGTTTGATTCGAGTATAAGCTCGTCAAAATTGGAGACCGTTTGGTAACTCAAATTGCGGTTTGAACCTTCCAACAGCGCTTTGAACCCTTGATTCTGACTCATTTGGGCTCGGATTGGGTTGATCTTGGTGTCGTTGTATTCTTATTTCCGAGACGCTCAGTTTTACTATAAGCTCGCTGAAATCGGAGTTCAGATGCTCCCAGATTTAATTTTTGAAGTTTTCGGCCAGCTTTTTGCCACGAGATTCGTGCCCGATCAATCTAATTTTGTGATGCCATATAAATACTATAAAACTGCTTTAAAAAATTATAAGAAAGATATCTTAAATAAAACATTAATAACTCTGATAGCAAAAAATATTTTTTTTTCGTCATAGAAACTTCTTAATTACAGTGAAAAAAATTGGTCCCACAAAATTTTGGTAGTTATCTTAAAAACAAAGCAGTAAGAAAGGTATCCTAAACAGACTCTTATTTTGTTATAGAATCAATTTTATTAGAAAAAAAAAAATGAAAAACAATTAAAAAAAGAAACAATTTTATCAGAGTTTATGCATTTGAAAAATTATGTATATTATTAGATGACTATGTATATATAAAAGATTTTTGTACCATAAGGCTGCTTCAGAAAGCAGTAAGAAACCCGTCCCAAAGAAACTCCAACTTTTTATTGTTTTCTAAATTTATTTTCTAGTAGTATAAATATTTCTTGAATTAGAAATTTTTGTACTAGAAATCAGATTTTAAAAACAGTAAGAAAGCCTATAGCTCGATTTCAACTTAAATTTAATAATAAAAATAATAACAATTAAAAAATTCAGATCATATTCAAGTTCGCTCGAACCCAACTAGAAAATAAATAAACCAACCTCAATAATATAAAGCCAAGCCCCACTCAGTTCATTTACAACCCCAGCAATTTACAACCATAATTAATATAAAATTTATTAAGGGTTGGATAGCTTTGTTGTAATTTCAACACTGCAATGATTAATTTGCAAAGTTAATATGAATATTCAATTTCACAAACCAATAGAATACTATGAAGTTATTTATATTTACAGAATGATTAAAAATAAAATTGTAATTATCTTAGTTAATTATTGGCTAATCCGCGGGGCTGACGCATTGATTGTTGACACTTAGTGAGTAGATAAGTAGGGTGCTCTCACACCTAACATGTCGTGCTTTACGGAGCAGAATTCCTGAGTCAGCACGCATGGGGGATATATTTGATGGTATTTTGATGATTGATCTGCTTAAGTATTTCATAAATGTTTGGCTCATTTTTCGGTCATTTAATTTGATATCATAAATAAAATTAGGAGCATTTATTATTATTATTATTGGTACATTAAAACTCAGTTGTTGATGTTAGTTACGTGTGGAATTTGTGATTGTGCTGATTAATCAGGTTATACTATTGTCTTAGACCTCGATGTTGTCAGTCAAGTTCGTCAGAGGGTTGCAAGAGGGGCCTCCCTTCCTTGGGTTCAGGGGCCTTGCCATGTTTTTTTTTCTATAGCTATACAATGCTATGGTGCTATATACTAGAGCATTGCAATGTTGCATCTTGTTGGAGAGAGAGAGCGGAGCACTGCAATGCTCCAAATCCTAGCGTTGTAGCATTGATAATCAAGTTGGAAACTGAGGTGCTCCAAACCCAGTGACGCGCAGTTGTGAGTCGGATTGAATAGTTTTCTTTATTACTTTTAATATTTAACTTGAAGGGTTGCACCCCTTCAGACAAGTTTATGTCTCTTTTTCAGTTATATGTAGAATGTGTGTTTGATGAGAATAGAGGCAACAAGACAGTGAGCTAGAAAGAGATCTGTACTATTTTTCCAAAATTTTCATATTGATTTCTTGGTGTGGTGTGGCTCCATGAACTTTCAGTGATTTTGGCATTTTCACATTAAAATCAAGTGTACTTTTTCCGCTATTTTCTTTTTATTGTTTGTATTCGTTGCATGGTTTTACTTCCCAACAACTAATTAGATAGCTCAAATATTTCACCTAAGATACTGTGAAACCTCTTAAAGAAACTAAACTCTTAAACATCGATACACATTTTAATGTAACTGTTAGAACTTTATTAAGAAACTTCATAGCTAAGCGTGCTCATCACGGAAAAATCCTGAGATTGGTGACCTCTTGAGAAGTAACACCAACATGACAAAACAATGAGACCCTTAGATTAAAGGGGCCAATATCTCGATAGTTAAAAATTTGAGTTGTTACAGATACAAGCTAAAGAGGCAAGATATCAACAAAGAAGATATCCATGAAAATAAAAGACTGGATTTATTGCTAAAGGGGCCAATGTATGAATAATCAATCAACTATTTTATTGAGTTGATCTTGAAGTAAATACTAGAGTTTTAAAATCAATCACGATCAAAATTTGATAAGGATAGCATATTCTGATTTCTTAAATGCATGATCAAAATTTGATGAGGATGAGCTTTAAAATTTTTTATTTTCTTGGAGATTACAATACTTCGATAGTCAACTAATTCTTAAATTACACAAATCTCAATAAAAATTAAAGAGCTTTTAAATTCATTTTGATCAAAATAATATACTGCTTTGTACTGGTGAAATGCTGCTTTGTACTGATCAGTTCATAACATTTAAAGTGATCTAGATGGTCATAATTTCAATTCCAAAATTTTTCAATTAAAAAATTACCTTGAAATCCATCTTATTCAGGATCGCACGGACAAACGCATTCTTCTGCATGGTCCTCAACATAACGGGTTATACCGTATCTGCACCACACAACCGAACGCTTCCACCGCTCTTCAAGCCTCCACGTCATCCAACACTCTCTGGCACGCTCGTCTTGGACACCTTCACCATGGACTGCTTCCCATTTTATCAAAATATATTCATAATATCTGTACCTCGTCTCCCTCTCTTGCTTGCATTTCTTGTAATGTGGCAAAGAGCTACAAGCAAAAGTTTAATAAAAGCATGACTGGTTCTTCTAAACCTTTTGAACTGATTCATTCTGATGTTTGGGGCCCTGCCCCTTAGCAATCGTTTCTTGGATTTAAGTATTATGTGGTCTTTATTGACGACTACACACGCTATTCATGGATTTATTTTTTACATTCCAAGAACGAAACACTATCTAAATTCAAGCATCTTTTTGCTCTAATAAAAACTCAATTTCAAACCACTTTCAAAACTCTTAGATCGGATGGCGGCGGAGAATATATTAATAATGATTTTAAAGAATTTCTAACTGCTAATGGGATTAATCATCAAATTAGCTGTCCGCACACGCCTGAACAGAACGGCCTCGCCAAAAGAAAGCACCGCCATCTTCTTGAACTCACGCGAACTCTTTTACATGCTTCCAATCTTCCGAATTCCTTTTGGGCTGAATCTCTTACTACGACAAATTATCTGATAAATCGGCTTCCGACCAAAGCCTTATCTCTTCACTCACCGCATCAAAAACTGTTTGGACACATTCCCACTTATTCACATCTCCGTACTTTTGGATGCCTTTGCTTCCCGTGGCTTTGTCCGCAATCCCCTCAAAAATTAGCTCAACGATCTACTGAATGCATTTTTATCGGATACTCGTCGTCCCACAAAAGATACCGATGCTTAGACTTGAACACCAACAAAGTCTACATTTCTCGTCACGTCATCTTCTATGAGCAACAATTCCCGTTCAAAAATCTCATTACACAAACTAGTACGTCTGCCTTGTCTTCTCCTCCACATCTCTTAATTCCCTCATATGCTATCACTACTCAACCATCCAAAAGTTCTCCGCCACCCACCATCTCATCTAGCTCTCATTCTGTTACGCCACGTGAGTTCACCACAATGTCTCAAACTTCTCCAGATCGATCCTGTGATTCTTCTAATGCGAATTCTAGTCTCATTCCCATCCAACCCTCGCACCACATGCAGACACGATTGAAATTTGGCATATCTAAACCAAAACAGTTCTATGACCTCATGACTATCCCTGCGGTACCGGACACTCCAACGTCTTATAATCAAGCTGTTAAGCAACCTCACTGGCGTTTGGCTATGTCAAACGAATTCCTTGCCTTACAATGGCAAGGCACTTGGTCACTATTAGCTCATATGTAACGGCCTTTATATTTACTGTATCCAATAGCATTAAGACATGTATGTGGCTGTTATCTTTATATACCCTGTAACCCAAATTAATGAGATCAACTTCTTCTTCTTCTACCTCTGTCTTCTTGAGCAGAGTTCTTCTTCTCTGCTTTCTTTAATTCTTCATGGTATCAGCGACCAGGTAACACCTCGGCATTCTCCGCATCATGGCGACACCGGCAGAAACATCATCCGCGGTCGCCGGAAGCAGCGCTGTGTCCAACGACACCTCTCCGATCTACCCGTCACTCAAATTTGTAGTTTCGAATCTAAAGACTTTGGTACCTCATCAACTGACATCGGATACATATTCGATCTGGAGAACGCAAATTCTCAAAGTTTTTAAGGCGAATGATTTTGCAAAGTTTCTTGATCCACCAGCGGCTCATACAGAATCGCAAACACTCTCCGATCATGAAGTCGATGAATCAAATAACTGGATCATTACCGACCAGAACCTCGCGGCGGCTCTCTGTTCAACTATTTCTGCGCCTGTTCTACCATACGTCATGCATCTTGAAACTTCACATGAAATCTGGCTTGCGCTACAAACAAGATTCCAATCTTCCTGCAGATCGAAGGTAATTCAACTAAAGAATGAGTTACACAACATCTCCATGAAAAATCTTTCGATGCAGAACTACCTATCCGAAATCAAGAAATTGGTAGACAACATCGCGTCGGCGGGAGCTACCATTGATACAGAGGATATTATACTCCATATCCTCAACGGACTCTCACCGGCATATCAATCATTCAAAACTACCGTTCGTACAATGCAATCCAGCATGACTCTAGAGACTCTCTATGCTCTCTTGATCAGTGAAGAAATTCACGTTCAGGCAGATCTTCATCGTCTGGCTATCAACTCCGACGCTACTACGGCGCTATACACAAACAGGGCTCGAAACAACCGTGGTCGCGGTCGAGGTAAAAACATCCAGTCATCAACTGGAACAACCAAGAACACGGCAAGAACGTTGCTACAATGTCAGATTTGCACTAAACGTGGCCATACAGCGGACATTTGCTGGCATCGTCACAATGCAAATTACATAACTCCGAAACCTTCATCTGAGAACCCCACCGCTATGCTTGCTACAGCTGACACCTCGTCCACTGATTGGTATATGGATTCAGGCGCGTCTACCCATATGACAAACCGATTTGAGAATCTTGATCAAGCGACGACATACAACGGCTCTGATCATGTTATCGTGGGGGACGGCAGAACAATACCAATAGCTCATTCCGGGTCTGGTATTCTTCCCACCCCCGATCGTAAGTTATTTCTAACCAATTTAATTCATACTCCAGAAATCTCTCACAACTTGATTTCTATTTCGAATTTGGTGTCTACGAATCAAATTTCTATTACATTTTCTCCTAACGATTATGTGTTTAAGGATTTACAGTCAAACAAAATCATTCTTCAAGGACCATGTAAGAATGGCCTGTACCCGCTCACAATTAGGAATGATCCAGTTCAACACTCGGCTATGACTGCTACTCAACGGGAAGGCATCAACTGGCATCAACGTTTAGGCCATCCTCATCTTCGGATTATTCAAACTATTGCTTCTATCAATCCTTTACTTCATATACCAAAATTCTTTAATTCTTGCGTTCATTGTAATGTCTGTAAGAGTCATAAGCTCCCTTTCGAGAAATCTATACACAGAACAATGAAACCGCTAGATCTCATTCATTCTGATGTATGGGGACCCTCTCCGGTCTCCTCACACAATGCTTTTCGCTACTACTTACTTTGTGTGGATGATTTTTCTAGATTCTGTTGGTTATTTCCTTTAGTATATAAATCTGATGCAACTCGAACTTTTATTGACTTTATCACTTTTATAGAACGGCAAACAGATCGAAAAATAAAAGCACTTAGAATAGATGGAGGCGGGGAATTCATAAACCACACGTTTAGAGCTTTCCTGCAATCCCAAGGCATACTTCATCAAACATCATGTCCATACACACCGGAGCAAAACGGTGTAGCAGAACGCAAACATCGACATATAATGGAAACCGCAAGAACACTTATCCAGACGGCATCCTTACCTCTCGAATTTTGGACAGATGCTGCATCTACTGCAGTCTATCTCATTAATCGCCTTCCTACTCCTAATACGAATAACATTGCTCCTCTAAAACTCATGTTTAATATTAATCATGAATATTCTCATTTCAGGACATTTGGGTGTGAGTGCTTTCCACTGCTACCACCGCAGTCCAGAAATAAACTGCAGCCGACAGCTGCCTCATGTATATTCATTGGATATGCACAACATCAAAAAGGATACAAATGCCTACACAGAGATACAAATCGGATTATTATATCTCGCAATGTTAAATTTATTGAAAATTCCTTTCCATTTGCACAAACTCATGCTTCACCATTATGTTCTGAACAGGAAATACCACCGTCTATTCTCATACCAGCATCAACAGTGCAACAACAATATGCTTCTCGTCCCAGCACTACACAACCACAGCCATCTCTCTCACCCAATCATAATTCTCAGTCCCACTCTGCCACCCGTAACATTACTTCAAGCTACCTACCAACTGAGAACATATCTCAACTTCCAGCTCCTCAACAACGCCACCCTATGATCACGCGGTTTCAAACCGGCTCACTCAAACCAACATCCAAACTGAACCTTCTGCACTCTACCGCTGCATCTGAAATCAGTTCAGATCCCACTACTTTCGCTGAAGCAAACAAACATCATGAGTGGCGCAAAGCCATGGCTGACGAATTTTTAGCTCTACAACAACAGGGCACATGGGAACTAATTCCGCAACCGGCAAAAGCTTCGATACTCAGTTGTAAATGGACTTTTCGAAAGAAATACAACTCCGACGGCTCCATAGCTAGATTTAAAGCCCGGCTGGTTGCGCAGGGAAACAGACAAGAGCTCGGCCTGGACTACGATGAAACCTTCAGTCCAGTAGCTAAGCTTCCAACAATTCGCATCATGTTCGCTGTGGCTCTTCACTTCGGATGGAAGGTACAGTAACTTGATGTTGCAAATGCCTTTCTTCATGACACGCTCAAGGAAACGGTGTACATGCGGCAACCCATCGGATTCGAAGACTCAATGCATCCAACTCATATCTGTAAACTTCGCAAAGCCATTTACGGGCTTAAACAAGCACCCAGGCAATGGCATACCACATTTACCGAGCATCTACTACGCATTGGATTTCAGCACAGTAAAGTCGACCCATCCCTGCTCACATTCACTCAGAACAGCAATCGCATTTTTCTTCTAGTCTACGTCGACTACATTTTAATCACAGGTTCAAGCGAACAAACCATTGCTGAACTTATCACCAAACTCAATGATCAGTTCCACATGAAATATCTGGGACAAGCAAAACATTTTATGGGGATAACTATATCCTCGGAACCAGCTAAGTATTTCTTATCTCAAAAATCATACGCTCAATCCATTCTAGCTCAAGCTAATCTTATCTCGTGCAAATCTCTTGCTAATCCCTCATGTACTAAGTTACAATCGCAATTGACGCAGGATCAGGAACTGACGGATCCAAATATCTATCGACGCATTACAGGTGCTCTACAATATCTCACGATCACGCGTCCGGATATAGCATACGCCGTCAACATTCTATCACAAAATATGCACAGTCCGAGCACTCAACACTCATACCTGCTCAAGCGACTTCTCAGATACATACAGGGAACGATCTCCTTCGGCCTACCTATCATAAAATCCAACCTGCATCTTCGATCCTTCTCCGACGCTGACTGGGCTGGAGATCCGCTGACACGCAAGTCCACATCAGGATACTGTACCTTTCTCGGAGCTAATCTGGTATCCTGGACCGTGAAAAAGCAGAAAACAGTCTCACGCTCGTCGACGGAATCGGAATACAGAGCGTTAGCTGCTGCTACCGCAGACATATTATGGCTCCAACGGCTGATTTCAGATTTCGGGATCACTTCTGCCGAGCCGACTCAATTATTTTGTGACAATACATCGGCCATTGCTCTTGCTCATAACCCGGTGTTTCATGCTCGAACAAAACACATTGAAATCGACCACAGATTTATTCGAGACAATATTCAGAACAACAATATACATCTACAACCTATAAGCACAATCGACCAAATTGCAGATATACTCACCAAACCGTTGTCCATGGCTCGATTCAAAATGCTAAGGGACAAACTAATGATCACGTTGGGATCATAAGTTTGTGGGGGGCTATTAGCTCATATGTAACGGCCTTTATATTTACTGTATCCAATAGCATTAGGACACGTATGTGTCTGTTATCTTTATATACCCTGTAACCCAAATTAATGAGATCAACTTCTTCTTCTTCTACCTCTGTCTTCTTGAACAGAGTTCTTCTTCTCTGCTTTCTTTAATTCTTCAGTCACTAGTTCCGCCACCCACAAATAAACCAATTTTGGGATGCAAGTGGTTATTTAAAACTAAATTGTTACCTACAGGTCAACTAGACAAACATAAAGCCAGGTTAGTTGCTCAGGGATTCACACAGGAGTTTGGCAACAACTACCATGAAACATTCAGCCCGGTGGCCAAAATGCCCACCATCCGGCTTCTCTTTATGCTCGCTCTCCATCACAATTGACAAATTCATCAACTAGACGTAGCAAACACATTTCTTCAGGGGGAACTCCGAGAAGATATATACATGCGACAACCTCCCGGGTTCGCCGATTCGCAAAATCCAACATATGTTCGCAAACTTCATAAATCCCTCTACGGACTAAAGCAAGCGCCAAGGCAATGGTTTCAAAAAGTAATAGATTTTCTTCAGAACTTCAGATTCAGGTTCAGTCATTTTGATTCTTCGCTTCTTATTTTTAATAAAAATCAAGTTCAGTTATATTTTCTCATCTATGTGGATGATATTTTACTTACAGGAAACGACGAAACCACAATACAATGCCTTATTCTTCAACTCCATTCTTAGTTCCAACTCAAAGAACTTGGCAACGTTTCTTTGTTTCTTGGAATTCAAGTTCAACGCACAACAACTGGCTACTTCCTTCATCAACAACATTATATAGAGAATCTTCTCAAAACTTTGAGCTTCACTGATTGCAAATCCGCTCCCACACTGCTGCCAACATCCCGCAATAACAACTCCACCGTGGACACCATTTACACCGACCCACAACTGTATCGCAAGTTAGCTGGCTCGCTATAGTATCTCACCATCACTTGCCCCGACATCGCATTTGCCACCAACTATGTGTGCCAAAATATGCATGAACCGAAGACATTTCATTTCAATGCCCTTAAGAGAATTCTCCTCTACATCAAAGGAACCCCTTCGTTCAGATTACCTATTACTCGTGGTGATCTTCAACTTCGCACATATGTCGACGCCGATTGGGTGGCGGACTCCACTGACCGAAAATCAATTTCCGGTTACTGTTCCTTTCTTGGTACAACACTCATAAATTGGTCTGTGAAGAAACAAGCAACTGTTGCCCGCTCATCTACTAAAGCGGAATACCGCTCACTCGCCACGGCAACTTCAGATGTCCTTTGGGTCCGGCGCCTAGCCTCCGAACTTCAACATCCACAACATAGCTCTACGATCATTCATTGCGATAACACGTCTGCAATTGCTCTCGCACACAATCCAGTCTTCCACGCCAGAACAAAACACATCGAGATAGACTTTCTATTTATTCGGGAACACCTAGACTCCGGTGCAATCTCTGTCATTCATCTCAACACCACAGATCAGCTTGCCGATATACTAACCAAACCGCTTCCATCAGCACGATTTATTGATCTTCGTCGCAAATTAACAATTCATCAGATGAATTGTTAATTTGAGGGAGCCTATTAGGATATATATGTAATGCCGGTAGTATCACTTAGGATATACTATACCTAGATTTATTTTATCTCTTTTATATCTATATATGTAAGCTCTGTACGGCTCTTTAGATTAATATAAAAAGAGAATACTTTCTTTTCCATTTCTTGTTTCCACCTGCTCTCTTTTTTCCGCCAGCTGGGTTTCACACTTAACATATATATGAAATGTTGTAGTAGGAAACATTATCAATGAAATATTATTATCTTTGAAGTTTTAGAAGCTTGTTGTGTGTCTTTGTTTCCGGGATTGGGAATTTCTTCAAGCAAATCCAATTCTTCCGCCGATCCTCCACATCAGTTGGTATCAGAACCAGGAGCTTGCGAAGAATGATGAAATACAGAAGAAGGTGGGTTGTCGACGACAATCAAAGCCAAAGAAAATTGACGGTCGACGACGATCGACTCCGAAGGAGATGGACGGTCGAAGAAGAAGAAAACGACTGTCCTCCGCTCCAACTCCCACTCCAATGGCAAGATCCACCGCCTCACTATCCTCGCGAAGAACGGCGCCAAAAAAGAAGAGCAGTTAACAATCATCAACGCCATGAAGCACTTCGGGTAGCTCAAGTGAATGCATCCTCTGACCGCAGGGATGCTTTATTTTTTGATTTCGATCATTCTATAGAACAAATATGCACGTCTGCAATAAAACTATCATCGAACATCTACCTGCACTTTGATTCCAACCACTACGCATATTGCAATCCCGAACTGGCCGCTACCGCTCCCCACCACTACAGAGCATTCCGTCCTCGGCCCGATCCACTCCAGCTCAAGAAGGATGGATGCCGATGACGTCCCAGATACAAATTCTCTCAGTTACACCAACCTCGTCCGATTGGCCAAACCTCCTACGCTCCCACCGGACCAGCCCGCTCCTGTAAATAATCCAATACCCGTCTCCCATGCTTCATGAGAACGAGCTTCCCTCGAAGCGAAACGTAGCCTGTACGTCTCGCCACCGATCCTACCCCTACGGTCCGCACACAATCAGGGGCGATCAGGAATTCGAATAGCTACTTCTCAAGATCTAATGGGGTTATGCTTATGGGTCATATCGATGATTATTTTCCAGATTCACAACTTCCGCTAGAACAAACCCACAATTTTGATCCACTCCAGCATGATTCCGCTCCAATAGACACATCTCCGAGTGGGGGATATTTCCCCAATCCTTCTGTCGCTCAACTCTTCCGTCCGCAAGAACTCCCTAACCCGCATGATGTCATTTCTGATCCATGCATTCAACCGATCGTGGCTGCCAATCTGCCATTACCGCCCGCATAGACAGAGCTCCCAAATGATATTGATGTGTTTGGCAAGACAAAGCCGATCTAACGCATGCTCACAAGCTGCTCAACGTAATGACTAAGGGCAGTTGGGTGTTGATGATTTCTTTGTTGAGATTGATTTAGAATTTTAGGACAATTACAGGACATCATCAGAGAAGTTGGAGGGGCATACTCTCGGGAAGGCAACATCTCCTGCATCTCCACTATCACGGCAGCCTTCCATTAATGTTATTTCTTTAAATGAGACGCTATAAAGATTACCTCAAGTTGACAATATTCATCTAGCTCTGCAAAATGATTCCACCGGGTTAATCTTAAGTTGGATATTGGATGAGTACTCAAAGTTTCATGGTCACTTATCAGTTGTTGTTACATGAAAGTCAATTGATCTTGGCAGTTCATTAGGCAGAGAAGCTGTTACTAGTCTCGGTGTTGCAACTGACGCTCTATTAGGTGAATATGAAAAATATATTGGGGATGTGTTTGGTACAATAAGAAACTCTAATAGCTTGGACATCCACCAGCTACCGAGGCACAAAGCTGAGGGTGGCGTTTTAAAGAATTTCACAGGTGTGCAAATGATCGATGTGCGGTCCACAGACAAAGCTTATCAAACGCAACGCTCACAAGATGTTTGACGAAATGTCACTTAAGGTTGGGATCCCAAATTTGTTGGGCTAGAAGACGGAAAACTGATAGCTGTAAAACGACTTTCAAGTCCTTATTAAAAATTTGCAATAAATATTGAGAACAAAATTTTTGACCCAGGAGGATCTCTATCTCCCTCTGGACAACGCAAGCAACTAACAATTGTTGTGTAGCTTGTTGTTAATATCCATCGATGAACCAACCTTTGGACTACATGCTCGTGCTGCAACGATTATGATGAGAACTGTTAGGAACACAATTGACACTGGCAGAACATTGGTTTGTACACTTCATCAACCTAGCATTGATATTTTTGAAGCATTTGATGAGCTTTTCCTAATGAAACGTGGTGGAGAGTAGATATATGTAGGCCCACTTGGGCGTAATTCATCTAAACTCATTAGATACTTTGAGGCTGTTAATGGAGTAAGCAAGATAAAGGATGGTTTCCTGCAACATAGATGCTGGAAGTGAAAAAATAGGCTCAAGAAGAAATCTTGCGAGTTAATTTTACTAAAATAAACAATAATTCTCATCTTTATAGGAGGAACAAAGCCTTGATTAACTTGGGAGGATCGCTATCTCTCTCCGGACGTCGAGACTCGACGGAGTCGAGATTTTTTGACGCAATAGGAGAATGATGCGATGCATTTTAGATATAGTATTCATTAGGAATAGTAGATCAAGTTTTATAGCTGTTTCTAGAATGTTCTCATGTTAGCTTATATATAGAATGTTGTAGTAGGAAATATTATCAATGAAATATTATTATCTTTGAAGCTTTAGAAGCTTGTTGTGTGTCTTTGTTTCCTGAATTGGGAAATCCTTCAAGCAGATCTAGTTCTTTTGCTGATCCCCCAGGACCCCACATCAGTTTGATGTCATTTTCTTAAATATTTCTCTAATTGGACATCCTCCCTATGAGCCCCAATAAATCATTTAGGCAATAAGATCTAGAATACTACGTAAGAAAATTTATTATAAGAGGTAAAATTTATTAGTTTATTTTATTATCTTATGTGGTGGAATTTAGACTTATCCACTTATGGATTTTATTTTATTTTAGAAAATTATGGCTCCTCCTCTTATTATGGTTTCCTGATATTGCTTATATAAGGCCTCACATTTTTCAATTAGAGTATGCATTATTGAATATTTTTCTTGTTTGAATCAGTGTGACTAAGGTTTACAATATTTTTTATATTATTAACAAAAAAAAGAGAAACCAATTTATTCTTTTCATCAATAGACTGGAGCAGCAAATTGATGATCAAAGTGATAAAATTATTAACAATTATATGAACAAACATCAACTTGTAAGATATATAATATATATCACAATATTATACAATATTAACAATCACCTGTCAATTCATCAGCTTGATGCCATTATTATTATTTTTCAAATCAAGTTTTGCATAATACGAAGGATCATATCTATTATTTTTTCAACTCAAGGCCAGCATAATCTATTGGATCATACGGAAGGAATAGGTCCGCAAAAAACCCTTTTTTCCTTCTAGGATTGCATCCCATATCTTTGCACAATTGATCATTATACCAAGTGTGAACTGGGGCGATGCAAGATCTACGATAATACTCGCTTGAATTGCCAGAATATGTCTTATAGTAATTTTCCCACTCGATTATATTCTTCTCCATGTCTCTTTTGCTTGGCAATATGAAGCCATTGTCAAGGAAGCAAGCTAACCACCTCGCTCTCATCTCTGAAGTGTAGAGGTTTGATGGGTTCTCAGAATAACCAATGATAGTCATTTGTGGAATTTGTGGATGTATGCACTCTCTAAATGAAATTTAGCTCATTATGTAAGTATTATGATATATAAGTTATAATTAGTGAATACTCTTATGTTGACTTCAAATAGTTGAGATGAAGCTAATGGTGATAATTATGAGTACCTATAGAGAGGAACTATCGTATCTTCTGTGCCAACCACTATCTTTTGGAACCAAGGAGAAATAAACATATTTTTGAGTTTTTGATCACCCTTGTACCCAGTGGCATAGATTACTACATCAGCATTTATTGGGGTGGCATCACCTTCAATGAGGACACCATTCTTAATGAATTCAAAAGTCTTACTAGGTTTTAGGATGATGCTTTCTTCTTCTACTTTGTCATAAAAGTGTTCTGGTAATATACAAAACAAACCAGCAGCTACTCCTTGGAAGAAACTATGCTTTGGTATCATGTCATACTTCTTCATCGGGATTGTTTTCCTTAAGTAGCTCTCTGTAAAGTTTGAGAAGATCCACCTCTAAAATTGAAAGAATTTTTTTTTTTAAACTTAATCATACATATATAAGAGATAAATTTGGTAGAAATTGGTGAGAAAATCAGCGAGTTAAAAGTATACCAAAGGTGAAAGGATTGTGGCTAAGAAGCTTAATATGAGTCCTTCTCTTGGCTTGTGTATCAACAATTCTGAGAAACGATTTAAATACATGTAACTTATGGGGATGCCCCATACTTTCATTTGGGATACATTCCATCTTTTTGTTCGAACTATCATAGTACAAGGGTATTTTGGTCCTGTTAATAAGCATTGAGATAATTTTCTTTAGATTTTCAAGATTGTACTATTTTAATCATAGTATATATAATATTAATATGATATGAACATGATCTTAGACTGATGGCAATTTTTTTCTTTTGTTTATTTTACTTTAGATTTTCACCCACTTATATTCTTATATTAGTTCAATTTTAAAACCCTTCATGATTCTTTTTTTTTTTATATATATGTTCATATAATTTACTTGTAGTTTTATAAATGAATGAAGATCAGAAGATGAGTGTGGACTATGGTTTCATATGCCACCTTCTCTTTTGTAGCAAGTAAATTTCATATTGTAAGTTTACCCTATCTTATGTTGTATTTTTAATTGTGCTTGCTTTAAATCTATTGTTCTTGATATTATTATTCTCTCTCGAAGTACAATGCTCATGACATCAAAGGAAACTAAATTTAGTTGTTAAACAAAGCATGTAAGGTTTCTTTATCTTTTATATTTCCTATGACCTTCTCCCTCCCTAACCCTTCTTTTCCTAAGCATTTTTCTCCTCATTATTTTCCCTTTTTTTGTTTTTTTTCCTCCGATGCTATGGCATATGCAATATGAAATTCCAATAACTTTTAATTATATGATATTATATGAACAATAGAAGGAAAAAAAAAAAAAAAGAAATAGGCAAATAATTACCATTAATATTAGCACATTCAGCAGCTATGTCCACTGCTGATTTATGATATCCTATAATGATGACTCGCTTTCCTTTCACCAATTCAGTAACAGCTGTGCTATTCATATTGGAGTAATCCATAGAATGAATCACCTTACCATTAAAGACATCCGAACCTTTTTTTTTTTTAAAATGTTGGTATATTTGGTAGTCCACTGAACCGTCCGATGCAGAGAATCACAAAATCCATTATATGCACCTGATTTAAAAAAAGGCATAATTTCAATATATATATATATATATATATATATAATAAAAAATTAAAAAGTGATACTTACTGCCCTTTTAAGACACTCTAAAGAATATTAAATTAAACATAGAAATGAAAGAGAAAGTATAAATGAATGAGTAAAGTTTGCCTTTAATTCTTTTTTATCCTATTTTATTTGCATGTATTTCCCATGATTATAATATCATAAAAAAAATAAATTAATTATTTATTTTAGAATGGTTCTATTATATGTGATATAACATAATTAATAAATTTATTAATTTATATTATGATCATGTGATCCTTTGCTTTGACCATCCTTTTGAGATATAATTATATTTTCATAACAAAGAAAGCTTACATAATTATTGACCCTATTATTATTGTTACATTAATTAGAATCAAAATAATATCAAAATATATAATATAATTTATATCAAGTTCAAGACAAATAAATTCAAATTAGAAGAAACAAATAAAAATAAAACCATTGAAAAAATTTTGTAGTTCATAATCTTTAAAAATATCATAATTTAATTTTTTTTTAATAACTCACTAAAATTTTCTTAATACAGTAATTCAAATACAATAAAAATATCTCAAAAAAATTGGGTCCATGTAAATCTTGACGAAACTTTTGGTCAAGATACTCCACATCTTATCGGTTTCTTTAAAATTGGTGCAGTAAAAAATATTTAATTACTCATCCACTTAACACTAATCTCAAAGCCAATTCAAACAGTTTTATATAGGGGTGTCAATTTCGGGTCACGGGTCGGGTTCGGGTAGAACCCGAACTGACCCTGGTGCAAAACGTGTCGACCGTACCTAAATCGACCCGGGTAGAGAAAACGGGTCGAAAATCCGACCAGACCCGACCCGGCGGGTTGCCGGGTTGACCCGACCCGACACGAGAACCAGGGGCGAAACGGGTGGGCGGGGCGAAGCTGGCAAGCTCGCGGGTGCGCGCGCGCGCGAAGCGCTGGTGCGCAGGCGGGCTCGCGCGGGGTGCCCGCGCGTGCGTGCGCGTGGGCGAGCGCAGCGTGGGTAACCGGGGGGGCGGCAGCTAGCGCTGCGCAGGCAGCGCGGGCGGGGCAGCGCGGGCGGGTAGCTGGCGCGGGCAGCGGTGAGATTCGAATTTTTTTGAATTAAACGGGTTCGCGGGTTGACCTGGCAACCCGTCGGTCAACCCGAACCCGAACCATTTTTTCAAACGAGTCAATTTCTAGAACCCGAACCCTATCCGTTTTTGAAATCGGGTCAGGTCCATCCGAATTTTCGGGTCGGATTTTCGATCAATTTCAAATATTACACCCTAGTTTAGATATCGTGACAAAAGATTTTTCCATTTGATTCATGTTAATTACCTCTACAGCTCCGTCTTCTCTCGCGCACTGTAAACATGCCACACCCCTCGCGGCCCGCCACAAAGGCTCGCCGGTCCACCCACAGATCCCACCGCGTCCAATCTCCTCCTGCCGCTTACAACCAACCATACTCTACACCCTCACACCTTCTCTCAAACAACTCCATGTCTTATAAGATCAAATCGTTCGCATAGGATCTAAATACTCCAGCACCTGCTTACTATCAGGACAAACCTCCGTCACCTTCTCCGGCCACCGAAAGTCGGAGAATTGGTAATCCCATCTCGCCGACTGTAGCCGAGTTGACGCCGGCGTGCTCTTCCATAAGCCGCCGATGCTCCGATCGGCCTCGAAGACCACCGGCCGGAATCCTCTCTCCAGCAAGTATTTGCACGCTGCCAGGCCGCTTATGCCGGCCCCAATGATGCAGACCCTCCTCTTCTTCTCCATGGCTGCTAATCTCTGTTAAGAGCTTTGGCCACGATTTGGTTAAGAGGCAGAGGATAGCTACTTCGGTGAATGTAACATTGTAGCTTTTGTAATGACGATTGGATTGATGCTTTGTGGTTCACTTTTTTTTTTTTTAAATTTAATTATCATAAAATTGATATTTTAGTGGGGATTGAAGACTTTTTGGCACTCTTCATAAAAATAATTATGAAATTATGCGGTTGTAATTTTTATAAAATTAGTCGTAAAATTATCGTGGGAAAAGTAATTTAAATTTTATTTTGAATAAATTCTTTATTTCTTTCAAAGTAATTTTTTATTATAATTTTTTTTTTTAAGTTGGGAGTCTTTGTACTATAAAACTGCTTTAAAAAATTATAAGAAAGATATCTTAAATAAAACTTTAGTAATTCTGATTGCAAAAAAAATATTTTTTTCATCATAGAAATTTCTTAATTACAGTAAAACAAAAATTTGTCAAACAAAATTTTGATAGTTATCTTAAAAACAAAGCAGTAAGAAAGGTATCCTTTCTTCAAAAAAAAAAAAAAAAAAAAAAAAAAGGTATCCTAAACATACTCTTATTTTGTTATAGAATCAATTTTATTAGAAAAAAATAAAAATAAATGAAAAATAGAAACAATTTTATTAGAATTTATGCATTTGAAAAATTATGTATATTATTCGATGACTATGTATATATAAAAGATTTTTGTACCATAAGGCTGCTTCAGAAAGCAGTGAGAAACCCGCCCAAATGAAGCCTAACTTTTTATTGTTTTCTAAATTTATTTTCTAGTAGTATAAATATTTCTTGAATCAGAAATTTTTGTACTAGAAATCAGATTTAAAAAACAATAAGAAAGCCATTCCAAATAAAGCCTATAGCTCGATTTCAACTTAAATTGAATAATAAAAATAATAACAATTAAAAAATTCAGATCATATTCGAGCTCGCTCGAACCCAACTAGAAAATAAATAAACCAACCTCAGTAATATAAAGCCAAGCCCCACTCAGTTCATTTACAACCCTATAATTTAGACCATAATTAATATAAAATTTATTAAGGGTTGGATAGCTTTGCTTAGTTATAATTGAATCAACACTGCAATGATTAATTTGCAAAGTTAATACGAATATTCAATTTTACAAACCAATAGAATACTATGAAGTTATTTATATTTACCGAATGATTAAAAATAAAACTGTAATTATCTTAGTGAATTATTGGCTAATCCGACGGGCTGACGCATTGATTAGTGAGTAGATAAGTAGGGTGCTCTCACACCTAACATGTCGTGCTTTACGGAGCAGAATTCCTGAGTCAGCACGCATTTGTCTTGTTCAAACGTTCAACTCGATCGACTATAAGTTCATAACATTTAAAGTGATCTAGATGGTTATAATTTCAATTCCAAAAATTTTCAATTCAAAAATTACCTTGAAATCCATCTAAATCAAATGAATTTTTTGAAAACATATCACTAATATTTTCTCTAAGGGCAACTGCTGGACTTTCCTGCTTTTGCTGTATGATTTTCTCTTATTAGTTTCTGATCAGATGCTGCTTTCATTAACGATCGATACTATGCTTCTCAAATGGCAGTCGAATGAAGCTTGTAGTTGCCAATAGTTTTTGTTCTTCACTGAGGTTAAAATGAAAATATAATTAAAATCTTTAATCTTATAAATTTATGAATAATAAATCACAAGTTGAGACTATCAAAGTGCAAGCTCGAGCTCGACCTCTAGCTCAGATTGCAACTTATATGATTTATGAGTTCAAATTTGAGCTTGACCTTGCTTGGCTCGTTGGCTTGCGAGTTGCGTTAATATTGACCATCAATGCTAAATCATGTTTCTCCCCGTTGGTTAAATCAAATCACTTGTTCATTATATTGATTGTTGAATTGCATGGAAATCATGATATCCTTTTTTCATTCTATTCAACTCATGAATTCTACTCTTGCTGATACTTTTCTAGCAAGCTCTCGTCACAAATCAATATGCCTTCTCCTACAACTTTTGAGCTCCCATCTCCATTAAGCTCCAATCATGATGTCCAATTCAAATTACGCTAGTCCAGTGACTCTCGTTGCAATTTCCTCTTCTTCTCCATTGAGCTCCCATTGTGACTTTCTCATAGTACTTCTCCAGTGGCTTCGAGTAGAGCTCGAGTTTTCAATAGACGAACGAGTCAAATTAGAGCTCAATACATGAGGTTGGACCAAACTTGACCCTATTGTGTGACCGATGAGATGGGCTTGTGTTAGCTAGCTATGACACAAATTTTAATCGAATCGTACACACTCTCAACACTTTCGTATATTTGAGATGCCTAAGAAAAAGCTCTAGTACTACCTGCTGCAAAAAAAATCATAGAACATAAGTATGCTTATCTTCCCACAAACCCACAACAACAGTCAATGCATTTGTTGTATTGGTTCTTTAATTCACATGTTTAGTTAATTTTACATAGTTTGAATGCATGTGAGAGGTGTAAATTAAACAATCAATTTGAAAGGAGTCAAATCGCCAAAAAAAAAAACTCGATGTCAACATTATAGGTCTTGCAATAGTAAAAATAGTTATGACAAGTTGACAAAGAAGCTGCATTATATTCCTAACCAACAAGGCAACAATCTATACAAAATAATCAAGTTTTTATTGAGAGATGAGATAGGGGATATTAACATACGACACCATGAAATGGGAGAGGTTTACCCATAGTTTAATATCTTATATTCCTTCTGAGGTGTGGTAGCATAGCCCTAATGGTAGCATAGCAAGATTGTAGAGATGTCATCAAAGGATTGTGTTTTTCTTAAATACTTTATGCATGACGAACAAGATTATTGTTAACTTCGAGTTTTGAATGAGGAGCTCATCTATGTTGGGAAAATTAAAAGTGTTCATTCATGGTGACCAATTAGGATAGGTCAATAAGGAGGTAATATATTAAATGAAAAAAAGAGCAGGTTCATGCATAAGCCATCCACATCATATCGGTTGACATCCTAATTACCCTCAGAGGAGTGGAAGCCAAGGCATTGAGTAAAGCGAGTCGGTCTTAAATGATAGAATTCATGAGAGGTCCATGCAACTTAACTTGAAACTCATACTCTACAAAGATTCCAATCATCTTCACCGACGGGTATAGATGAGATTCACAATTAAGAGGCAAAGCTACAGGCTTCTATGCGGCGGTATGCTTGATGACAACTGGGTAGGAGTAATTCACCTAATAGTATGTGATGTGTTGTTCTAACTTTTTTTCTTTACTACACAAACCTAAAATTTTGATGTGATTAGTGCTCTAATAATAATGGGTTGAGCCAATGGGGATGAGAACACCTAATACTCCCATTGTAAATTACTCTACAAGTATAGGGTAACATTCTGTTGAAAATTAAACTTGATTAATTGGGCCTTTAATTGTGTGGGCTTTCTAATTGAGCCCATAGTCTAGAAAAGTCTTTAGAAAACTCTAGAATTCTACTTTATGGTGAATGTTTTAGAGGATTCTAGAAATATATTCTAAAAAAGAGTTGTTTAGAGTATTCTAGAATATGCAATTAATGACTTTTGTAAAAGAAGATAGGAGAATAATCTAGAGAGTCAATATTAGCCATTGGATTGAAATGTGTTGGCACAATCCTAAGGGGGAAGTCACTAGTATAAATAGGTGTGAAGTCTTTGTGTTTATGTAAGAAGTAGAATCAAGAGTTCAAGAGTGAAATAAAAGTGAGTTTTATAAGTGTTCCTCTTCTCTTCTAAAATTCTTCCTCTTCTTATAGCCTCTTATTTTCCAACACATTCTTATATCCTAATAGTTATGGGAGAGTCATAGGAGCAATTCACACTCTTCATGATTCATCAATTCTCTAAAAAACACAATTACGCAGGTCTTGCACACATGAAATCAAATATCAATTATCCTATCTCAGCTTTGAAGCTAGCTTCCTCATTGCATTTATACATGTATTATGGCTAGAATCTGACACATTCCCTCTCCAAACTGGCCAATCTTCTTAAGCCTTGCAAATCAATCTACATATCTGTACGTTTTTGTGATTGCTTGGACAAGAGGAATTCTATTACCAGATAAGGATAACTCTTTTACATCGCACCATAACTGCTATAGATGCCCATATAACTTCTGCCAACGGGCTCATTTAATAACTGATACAACTGCTGTTAATCCTCTGTGAATTCCTGCAACAGCTGTATTATAACTGTAGGCAACATTGATCAATAGGAATTTGGTTGCAACGGCAGTTTATTCATCCAACAGAAGCAATCAATTCTTTGTTTGTCTGCAGCTTTAGTTCATATAAATGCAGCCACCAATTCGACTGCAGTTTATATATAACATATATTTGCATATAGCTGCAGCTATCGATTCAAATAAATTTGGGTACCAATTCAACTGCAGCATTCACATATAACATTTATGAGAATAGTATCTTCAAGCTTCAAGCTGCAGTTCAATGTGTAACAGTAGTTCGACAAAATATATAACTGCAGACGACAAAATGTGAAAACAAGCTGAATTGTTACGAATAAACTGTTTCTAACAGAGGTTAAAACTGCAGTTTATATATAACAGTAAAGCTTCAAATATACTTCAAGTGTTGATGGGATCATCTCCTCGAGACCTTCAGTTCAACTGGAAGCTCATTGAAATCGGAGCTCAAATGTTCAAAAAATTCCAATTCCAATTAAGTAAATTTTATGTAGATGTATCAAACTTGTTTCAATAGATTGTTTGGATTTTAATTGTAATATGCAATGCATAAATAACTCCATCAGCTTCAATTTTGCAAGTCCACCATAATTGTTGGTCAAAACAGGATGGAAAAACATAGATGATACAATAGATTGATCTATCATAAAGCAATTAAATCAGGCTTCATAAGAATTCCAGCGAACTGTGACTGTTAGCACTTTAGTACCACCAAATGTGAGTTGTGGAGTCCAAGGCACACCAAATAAATCAATCCCTGTCGTCAAGAAAAGGAATGAGGGAAACCTGCTCATAGATCATGGAGAGATATTACGTACGGAGTCCGGACAGAAGTTGCGTCCGATTTTTATGAGTGTGCGTAGAGAAAAACAAAATAAAAATATAGTGGTGAACACTAACTGTGCTTTACTGCGCACACTCACAAAAACTGTACTACAGGAAAATGTCCTATTACCGTCGGATTTTTTCGGCGGACCTCTGGGCGCCGGAAATGGCGACGCTGTTACCGGCGGAACCTGTGCGACGGAAACTTTACGGCGGTCGTTTCAGTGGCTAACCCGCCGCAAACTTATCGACGGAGAATTCATGGGAATTGACCGGCGCATGGTCCGCCGGTAATTACCGGCGGGGGTACCGGAGTTTTTAGCGTCGTCTTAACTTAAACACGACGAAGTTAAACGGGCGGATTTAATGAATTGTGTTGATGAAAATTGTGTTGTTTATATGTGTTCTTTTATGCATGTTGTTTTTGTGGAAATCAATTTTTAAACAAAGGAAGGTATTTTTTTCTTTCAGCTCCAGGTTTCCGGCGGATATTCCGCCGGCCACTCTGTCGGTACGACGATATGTAGTTTCCGGCGGATATTTTTCGACGGTTACGAATCGTCTTATCAATGACAGAAGATCTGCCGGTAAGTCCGACAGAACGTACGATGGAAAACGAAAATTATGCGACAGCGAGATTTACCTATTTTTCGCCGGAAACATGTTTCCTGCGCAAATTGTGCGCCAGCAAAAATTTCCGACTCGTGATAATCCGGCGGAGGGTTTTTCACTGGAAATCCGCCGGAAAGCAACAATTTCCGGCGCATTTTCGTTCATACCGACGGATTTGGTCCGCCGGTATAAGCTTGTTTTCCTGTAGTGTGGACGGTTCTCCGGTCCGGATTCGCACATAATAATCTCTCCAGATCCTGGATTTAAATAGAGACTATGTTGTAAATTGACTTTTTATTTTATAAACTAGCTAGTTATATTTCTATTATTTTATTTAAATTTATATTTGCACCAATAGCATATAATTCAAGTAATAAGTAAATAATTTAAATATTTATTACATCATCAAGGTTAAGTGTAAATTCCAATTGAACATTTCCGTCCTTAATTTCAACGAGAGGTCTAATTTTCAAAATGGTACTGCAAAGATGAGAGAAAGATGGCTTTCGCCTGTCGGACAAGAGATGCATGGAGATGAACATCATGAAGTTAATGTTAGGCCTTCTTTAGAATGATATTGATGTAATTGTCCTACTAGTTAGATATGTGGTCAACATATGGAAAGTAAATTAATGGGCATGATATTAATTAATGTAATTATCATACTCATAAGAGAGATGACTGTTTCATATGAATTTGCCAATTCAATCTTTCCTCAGAAATAAATTTCTTGTCTCTTTAGTTACTTGGTTATGCACATGAAACCAATTATAAACATTCTGTTTTGGTGGTAGACAAAGCTATCAATTTGACTTTTGATGAAAATAGAATTGGTTTTTTAGCTTTCATTATGCATGAATGAATCAAAATCGTCAAGCTAGTTAATGTATCCATACTCTCTCTCTCTCTCTCTCTCTGTTAATATGTACAGTATATGTATATTTGTAAATATATGTATGTATGTATTTATGTATATATATGTACGTATGTATACATATATCATATTCTCTCTCATATATGTATGCATGTATGCATATATATATGTTTATGCATATTTGTATGTATGCACAAATGCATATATGTATATGTATGTATGTATGTATATATGTTTGTAAACATACTAAAATGAATATTCATGTATAAATGCACTTTATGCACTTGTCTAAGAACTTGTATGAAAAGATTAAAAAATGAATTGAAATTATATGTTTAATCAAATTAGAAGCATGCATTTATTATCTATATGAAATAGTTTTCAACCCTATCATACTCAGAGAGCCAGAGTTGGGCAACCCTCTACTTAGTGACAAATGGAAGAAATGGGATTCAATCAATACAACAACGAAAGGGATCAAGCCAACTTGTTAGAAAATCAGATTAATTTTTTTATTAGGGTTGATTTAAAATTAAAATCAACTTGTTGATTAGGAGTAAAATTCAAATTGAATCCAATTGAACTAGCTTTTGGCATAGTTTTGAATTGCATATATACATCATGGAAAAGATTAAGTTAAATAAACTATCAAATACATATATTTACGCACTTTATTTATTCTTTAGTTTTCTTTATATATTTAAAATTACAAAGAAGAAAGTGACTCAAAGATTGTCTTGGAAGAAGAAGTAATGATCAATCCAAGACAAAGAAGATGCAAATTATTCTATGTGGATGCCGAACGCCATCCAGAGACCAATCAGAATGCGCTACATCACCCCTGCTCGGTATCACGGCTCGGTACCACGCTCAGTATCATGCTCGGTACTGCTGACATGACGTATTCTGGTTGGTCTCCGGGTGGTGAACTGCGTTCGGCGTCCGTACAAAGCATATAAGTCGAACCACATTTCTTTTGGTTTCTTCTAATTGCAATCTCTCCTAGTTTTTCACATACTTTTCTTAAACCAAGCAAAACAAATTAAAAAACTCTTATCCTTTCTCCTTCATTCTAATGCATGAATCCAAAAAAGTTGTGGGTGTATCTCTGCCAGCTATAGTGTAATTCACATAAACTTATCCTTAACATATTCTATAGCAATAGTCCAAATATGCTTCATCATTTTGATATCTATAAATATAATAAATTCTACAGTAATTCACAACGTCAATAATCCTTCAATTTTAAAATTACAAAAACAAAAAAATCATACAAATCTCTTAAATGCAAGCTAAGCCAAGACTTCCATATGCACTACAAACATTCATTACCCATTCCTCATAAAAACCAAAAGCTGCAAGAATCTAATATTCACAAAACATCTACTATAAAGTCATGAGAGTTACAAGTCATATATCATGCACGCATAGAGAGTAACAACCATGGTACAAAAGAAGAGAATCTGCATTATTGGCGCTGGCATAAGCGGCTTGGCAACATGCAAACATTTGGTGGAGAAAGGATTCCGACCGGTGGTCTTCGAAGCTGATCAAACTATCGGTGGTGTATGGAAAAGCACACTGGCGTCGACACGCCTACAAACATCAAAATGGGATTATCAATTCTCTGACTTCCCGTGGCCGGAGAAGGTAGTGGAGATATGTCCTGATAATATCCAGGTCATGGCATATTTAGAATCTTATGCTCAACAATTCAAGCTTATAAAACATGTGAGGTTTGGAGAAAAGGTGATGGGGATAGAGTATGTTGGTGTGGGAGAGGAGGATATTGAGGCATGGGATTTGTGGGGCGGTTCCGGCGAGGCATTTGGTGGTAGTCAGCGAGGGGTGTGGCATATCAAGGTGGAGAGTGTGAAAGATGGAACTATAGAGGTAATTTATATTATTTCTAAGATAGTTACCTTGTTTTATTTAATTGCATTCAAATTTATTTTTGCTGCTAAGATAGAAATTATATTATCAATTATTTTTAAGAAATATATATGTTTTTAAATCGTTTGTTTTATATTTTTAATTTTATAAGCCATCAGGAACATATGGGCCAATTATCTTCAATTTTTGTCTTAAAAACTCCATTTTATGTGGCATTTTTTTATGTATAACGTTTTGGTAAACTCAGTATGCCATTGAATAAGACATAAGTGAATACAAATGTATATAAAAATGTTATATATAAAATGTCTTAATTATATTTTCATGTTAGAATGTTACAAAAAATAAGGTCAATCTAAGTTTCTTATTCAACCTACCATTGTAGATTCATGTCATGGATTTTGTTATCCTTTGTATTGGAAGATTTAGCGGACTTCCAAATATCCCAACATTTTCCGAAGAGAAAGGTCCTGAGGTCTTTGATGGCAAAGTGATTCATTCAATGGATTATAGTAATATGGATAGCTCAACGGCTGCTCAATTGATCAAAGGGAAACGAGTCACCGTTGTTGGATTTCTTAAATCAGCATTAGATTTCGCTGTAGAATGTTCTAATGTTAATGGTAATTAGTTCACATTTCATTCCATATGATAAGTTATTATTATTAGTTGAAAACTGAGATACATATTTTTTATGTGTTCCAACATAATATTTTGCTTTATATTGCTTCAATTTGATCCAAAAGTAACTCATCTTGATTTATGTTTATTAAAAACATTCATTTTTATTTTTGCTTGTAATAATCTTTTATAAAGCTACTTTCAAAAAAAAAATTATAAGTTGGATGTAAAATGTCAAAAATCCTCACAAACATTCACTCTTTCTATTAATTTCAAGATTTAGGTTTTGTTTGGAACAATTTTTCTAATATTTTCTAATGCAACTTTTTAGTACAAAAATTTCAAAAAATTTATACTAAAAAGTTGTTTTAGAAAGTAATAAGAAAATTATTAATGTTGAAACCTTAATGATGCAGATCAAATTCTCTTGATGATATAAAATAAAATGAAGCGTTTATAAAAAATTAGACTAAAAAGAAATATTTTTTATATTTTGATATGAACAATCTTCCTTGTAATTAATATTTTTTGATATATTTTGTTTAATTATCAACAGGATCAAAGTATCCATGTACGATGATAATTCGAACAAAGCGATGGAACATACCAAGCTTTGAGGTTTGGGGTTTTCCTCTCAAGTACTTATTCTTCAATCGTTTTGCTGAGCTGCTCTTTCACAAGCCTGGGGAAGGACTCATCCTCAGTCTGCTAGCCTTCTTGCTTTCACCTTTGGTAAGCCGTAAGCATATATAATTATCAAATCATTTTGGTTTAGTTTGGGATGACTTTCTTACTGCTAAAGCAGCTTTCTAGTCTGCTAGCCATCTTAGGCCTCGTTTGGGTTGGCTTTCTTCTTGCTTCTTAAAGCGGCTTTGTAGTACAAAAAGTTTAATTTTTATACTAGAAAGCCGCTTTAAGAAGCATGAAAAAAGCCGTCCCAAACGAAGCCTTAAAGCAGCTTCTTAAACCTTCTTAAAGCTGCTTTAAGAAATAGTAAAAAAATTGTACCAAATAAAATCTTAAGAGAACAAATACGTACATGTATAATTTATTGATCAATTAGCTTTTTTTTCTATCAATCTTTTAGGTGTGGACTTTCTCGAAAATTGCTGAGAGTTATTTTTTGAAAATAATTCCAATGAAAAAGCATGGAATGGTGCCTGAGCACAGTTTCTTTCAGGCAATTTCCTCTTGTCTTTTATGCGTATTACCTGATAATTTCTACAATAAAGTGGAAGAAGGAAGCATTGTGCTTAAGCCTTCTAAGACATTCAGCTTTTGCAAACATGGCGTCGAAGTTGAAGGGGAAAGACAATCAATTGATTCAGACTTGGTGATCTTTGCTACTGGATTCAAAGGTGATCAGAAGCTTAGAAACATATTTGTGTCTTCAAAGTTTCAAGAGATTGTCGCAGGAAGAAAAGATAATGTAGTTCCTCTCTATAGGTACTGATAAGTATTTAACATGGTAGCTTGTTAGAGAAATTTTTTACAAGATTATAAGTTTACAATATATTTTACATATCATAAAATAAGAGTTTGAGTTAAATATTTTACCTACAGGGAATGTATACATCCACAGATACCACAAATGGCAATCATTGGCTTTGCTGAGAGTATTTCAAACCTGTATACATCAGAGATAAGAGCGAGGTGGCTATCACACTTCCTCCATGGAAAGTTCAAGCTGCCAAGCAAAAGATCCATGGAGAAGAATGTGATGGAGTGGGAGAAGCATGTGAAGAAATATTCAGGAAGCAGATATAGAGGATCTTGTATCTCTACTCTTCATATTTGGAATAATGATCAGTTGTGTAAAGATATGGGCTGCAATCCAAGGAGGAAGAAAGGCTTTCTTAAAGACTGGTTTTTACCTTACTCTCCTGCAGATTATGCTGAGCTTGATTGAGTTGAAGGATAAATAAACAACGGTGTAATTGTGAAGTTGATTATTGCAGTTATGTTTTAATTGATTGAAGTCATAGAAAAGGTAAATTGTTTTAGTTTCTTATTTGTTTAAATGACATTTGGAAAAGATGAATTTGATCTTATGAAATATGTAGTTGTTAGCATGTTGGTAGGATCAATTTAAACATATCAATTTAGACTTTGTTTGGAACGGCTTTCTTACTGCTTCTTAAAGCAACATTTTAATACAAAAATTTAAATTTTTGCACTAAAAAATTGCTTCATGAAGTAAATGTAGCATTCAAAAAATAGTAGAAAAGGAACAATCCATAGCAATCGAAGACCAATTCATCATAAAAGTGCTCATTATTACTCAATTCATTCTAACAAATTAAACTGGACATACATGCTTTTTTGAACCTCCTAAACAGTTGCATTTTATGAATCATATGCATTCAAGAGGTAGTGAACCTTATTGCAGTTGATTGCACCAATTTGCACATGAAAAGTTTCAACCTTCCAGCACTAAGGTGCCTACGACTTCATCATTTACTATATTTAATGTTCATATCTATAATTTATGATAAAAAAAAAACATTATCAAACGCATGCAACCACCATCACTTGCACCTACTAAGTTGTTGCTCATAACCCATATTAACTAGAGTCAAGGCAAGTTAGGAGAGTTGACCTTAAGGGTGTTCAATTTGTTGTAAATAAAAGAGACACAACATAAATCCATACACAAAATAATGGCTTAACAGATCTGAAAATAATAGATCTGAAATAAATTGATGTAGAAATTAAGCAAAATCTTGCTTGTGAATGATGGGATAATATAAATTAGTTAAGATGGCAACTATAGCATAATAACTTTCATGCAATAGTATGAAGTACTGGATAAAAGATTACAAAATTTTGACTATCAAGCAATTAATAAGGCCGCATTTGGTAGCATTAATAAGCCTAAAAATCAAACTCATTTTTTGAATTCATATAAAGAAGTAATACAAGGCAAATTGATTTGGACTTTGTTGGCAAACAAATATCCCACTTGAGAACTCAAGAAATTGCAACAACATCAACTCTCAATTCTCCATTCCCTCCAACATCAACTAATCTCATAGAAGTGACAAAGTTACTCCATCTGCTTGTGAGCAAATGCCTTCGAGGGTTGTCCTGCGATCAGAAAATAATGAGAAACAAGGAAAATACACTCTTCATCTCATTTGAATGCATGATCTAATTGAAATAAAGAAGCATCATAAATCTTAATTAAAGAGTGAATAGAACAAGAAAACAATGAAAAAATGTTGATTGGCGCTTTTAAGAACTATAAGGTTCCAAAGTTTGTAATGTATCGGGTTGGCGTGATTGATGCTTTGAAAAACTACATCATACGGCAAGAGCTTTTTTAAAAATCTATAGGTGTTATGCGGTTGAGAAAGGCGCGAACATAAACTAATAAGAACTTGATAAAACACAATCAAATTGAGGTACATAAAACTCAACCATAGATAGTTGGAAAACATTACTACATAAACAAACTAAGCACTTATCATAGATATTTCATTTTTTTTACACCTTTGTACATGATTTCCACAATGCCTTATGGTTATATGCTTAAGAACGTCAAGGTAAATTCTAATATCAATTTTCAATGCAAATATTGTTTCAAATTCTCAAAATGAGAAAATAAAATATTCTTTCATCTTAGATGCATTTCTTGCTAGCAATATGAAAATTAAAAGACTTCTAAAAAAAGAAATTACATGGAGAACATGAAAGGAAAACCTTCATTAGTATTATTCTTTTTAAAGTTAAAACTAAAAGGAATAAAACAATTATTTAAGTTTGATCAATGCACTAGATATCACATTTTAGCTTGAATTTCAAAATTGTCAACGCATGCACTAATGCATTATATTGCTACCAAAAACAAGCATGACAGGGATAGTGATATAATCATAGCAGATTACTCATTTAAGTTTAGGTATAACACGACAACAAAGTTTTGAGGCTCGGTCATCCATTTCAACAAAAACATAAATAACATTACAACTTCAAGAAATTTTGTTTAGATAAATCAACAAGAAACATGTTAAGAACATTAAAATACCTATATCATAGACATGGATGATGAAACTTAAATACCAAAATACAATGATATACAAATTGATAAGGTCCTACATACTATACTAAAACAAATCCTGATCCCCTCGTACCTCTGGATAGTGAAATCCGCACTCGCACTAAAATCAGTGGAATCTTCGTGGAAGCAGCGGTCAAGAACGTAGTGGCCGTGCATGAACTCACCCTTGAGTACATTCTCTTAGAAAGAAAAAAAAAACCGAGAACTATCATCCCAAGGAATTTGAGCTTGCAAATCATCCACGATTTTGATAGGACATACTTGTAGAACTCATGTGAACCCTAAGAATGCGAATATAGCGACTTTCCACCACACAATCTCCCACAAAACATAAATAACAACAAGAATCATGTAGTAGTGGAGAAGAAAATAGCAAGATATAAGTGATCCTCTATTCGAGAATATGATCAATTTTTTCAAAACTCTCTAGATGTCGCTAGAGCCCATAAACATCAAAAGCACACAAAAATCAACCACAAAAGTGTCATAACCCTAATACAAACTTCTACTTAAAGCAAACATAAGGATAATGCAAAAGGACAAAACATCCCTCATACTAACTCCCTTAGATAGTGGACCCCACCCCAAGGGGGGCTGGATTTGAAGCCTGTGGACCAGCAGGCTTGCGCCTATTATATTGCCTGAGCCAGCTGATAGGTTGGGCCGGATGGACCAGTCTCTGTTTATCAAATTTCCATTTGATAAGCCTAATTTAAAAGATAAGGCACATCAGGAATAGCTGGTTCATCACCCTCACGCACGTAGAACTGTTATTTGCGATTGAGAACAACGGTAGCAACATGGAGTCTTGTCGAATGGACCCAGAGGAAGAATATAACACAAGGAAGATAGAAACAAGAAGAGCAGGAGTAAAATTAGTGTTTAGGGCATGACTGATTGGAGTAATAGGAGTGTTTTTAGCAACAATAATAAATGTTGTCTATACCTCTTTTTAGCGGTAGTTTACAAACCGCCACAAACAATTATTGTAAAAACCTAAATTTTGATAGTGCATATCAATGCTACCCAAATTAGACATGAGCATTCATGCAAGCTAGATATGTCATTGGTGCCATTACTATTCCACACTCTTGTTAACACATGCAAGAACAATCTTAGAGGCCCTTGGTGAGAATTATCTTCATCCAAATTACTTAGGAAATAAATTTATACTAATCTCTCTCAACTACTTGATTGTATAAGGTTTTGTGAGTCATATTCCAAAAGCTAATTGGATTGTTCTTTTAAATTTGAATATTATATATATGATTATCAAAATAAATTATATCAAATATATATTTAAATGATAACTATATTTCAAAATATTCAATTTTCTAATGTTATTCTTTCATGAAAAAAATAGAATTCATCAACAATCTAAATCAAAGATATTAAGCATAACTACAAGAAAGAATAGTTGTCACAACACTTAAATTTGACCTTTGTGGGCAAACATAAAAACCTTGCAGCAGTTCTAAAATCATCATAGTTAACGCTCACTGCAAACACATTTTACAACGATTTTAATTAATGCTTATATCATATGATTTTAATACTAAATAAAAAATAATTTATGAAAAAAAAAACTACATTTTTCATTATTTTTTGCCTTTATGAAAATTTTAAAGTCAAAAGCTTTTTATAATTAGAATTTATATAATAATTGATAAAATCTTTAAAATTATCATTAACTTACTCCCTTAATAAAACTACACTGAAACCTAAAATGTGTACATATAAGTTAAATTCATTTATAAAAAAAAGGTTTAATAATATCAGAAGAAAAAACAATATTAATAATTAAAATTAATTTCTATATGCCTAAAAATCATTTATATTATTTTATTTCTGCATGTCCCATCCATTCCTTTAAGTTTTCTGATAATATCATTAGCTTTTATTCCTTTAAGCCCATTGAGTAGCCATTCAATCTAAACAACATTCATATCCTTATATGAAGGAGACATTACTGAAGCTGATAATCAACATTGATATCATTATTGGTTCCTTGCAATGATCTTAGAGAGATATTATCATTTCTTTTTAGACCTAAGACCAATATAATCATTTGGTCCATAAGGCATGAATAATTCAGAGAAGAACCCTTTTTTTCTCTTAGGATTGTAACCCATATCTTTACAGAGTTGATCATTATACCATATATGTATGATCCCTATGCTAGATCTCCTATAATACTCATGACTGTATTCCTTCATGTATTTATCCCATTTTTTCATGTCTTCTTCCATCAATTTTATGCTCGGGAGATGAAATCCTCCATCAAGAAGATGTGTTAGCCACATTGCTCTGATCTCTGAAGTATATAAATTTGACAAGCTCTCTGAGTATCCAATTATTGCCATTTGTGGAATCCTTGGATTTATGCATTCTCTGTAATACATGTACAGATAAAGTTAAACTTTGTTCAATCATGTTTGGATTGATAATAACCTGATTATATTTATATATTAATCAAAGTAGCTAGCATATGTACCTATAAAGTGGAACTGTATTTTCCAATGAGCCTGTCACAATCTTCTTAAGTGATGGAGATTCAAAGATGTTTCGAAGCTTCTCATCCCCCTTAAAGCCAGTAGCAAATATCACTAGATCAGCTTTTATGGGCATAGATTCACCTTCCAGGATTATGCCATCCTTGCAGAACTCAAAGCTTTTTGAATTTTTGAGAATAATGCTCTCATTTTTCACTCTCTCATAGAAATTTTCAGGTAGTAAAGCAAATAAGGAGGAACTCATAGCTTGAAAGAAGCTGTGGTCCGGAACCATTCCATACTTCTTTATTGGGGTGATTTTCTTGATGTAGCTCTCAACAAACTTAGATATAACCCATCTCTACATTGAAAAATACCAATATGATTGTGAGATATATTTATACATGTAGTTTGTAGCTACTAAAGTATGTGGAAAAAGCATTTACTAAAGGAGAAAGTAGTGTTGCCAAGAGGCTTAGCATGATTCCTTCTCCTGGCTTATGAAAGAGTAGCTCTGAGAAGCGATTAAAGTAATAGTAACCGAAGGAGACGCCCCAGGCTGAGAAATCTGGTAAGTTCCATCGTTTAGTTCGAACAATCATCGTGCAAGGAAGCTCCACACCTATATATGAAAATTTAAGAAAAATGAGAATAAAGCCTATGAGAAATTATTTTGTGTGAACAAAATAGCTCGAAAGCTTCATTTGGGACAACATTCTTATTCCTTTTTAAAGTAGCATTTTAATATAAAAATTTTGAACTAAAAAACTATGTACAAAAACCTGTTTTAGAAAAAAAGTAAGAAATCTGTCATGCAAAGAATCAAAGTTTATAGCTGTATGCTTGATTTGGTGTACAATAATATATGTTGCTTTGTGCTCACTATATATGCCATTTGATTGAAATATATTGTAAGAATACAACTACGTACTCCTGTTATAGCACGCACATATATGCATTTAATAATTTCTAAAAATACACAGTACTTGATGTTCAATTATATATATGGAAGAATGAGTAGGTGATGACACATGATTGTATTCTAACCATCATAATAATAGCAATAAGGATAATGATCATACCATTGATATCAGCACATTCTGCAGCAACATCAAGAGCTGATTTAAGAAAACCGATGACAATGATTCGCTTCCCTTTCACAAATTCAGCTGCAACACTGCTTCCCATTTTGGCTAAGTCCATGGAGTGAATTACCTTACCATTAAAGGCCTCAGGACCTTTACTCTCAGAGAAGCTAGGTATTTTTGGGAGTCCACTAAATCTTCCTAAGCAAAGGACCACAAAGTCCATAACATGCTCCTATGATAGGGAAGGTATTGTTAGTTTACAGTAGTATAAATATCAAGATTATTTATTTTATTATATTATTATTATGTTAGTAAGAATTAAATTAAGAGAAACAAATTATTTTGCACTTCAATTCATGCAATCATTAATGAAAAATATGTTAGATCAATTAAGAGATTAAAAGAATAAAAATATCACGAAAATTAAAGTGATCAAATCATTGATGATCACATAAACAAAAGAAATTAATGATGCAAAATCTCTATTGTAGATTTTTTTAATATTTATATAACTATAATTTTTCTTTTCATAATCATCTAATTGCAAAAAAAACTTTTTTAAAACAAATATTTAAAATTAATTTTCAAAAGAGTTTTAATTTCTTTCTGAAAAAAATAAGAATTCTCATTTTAAAATAAGCTAATTGTGACATTTACACAAAATAGGACAAATCTATACATCACATATGCAAGACTTGAACCCAAAACCTCTTGGTTGATCGAGAAAACTTCCAACTAAGAGTTGAGCCCTAATCTTTTTTTGGTTTTGTTTTTGGAACATTTAGACCATTTAAGAAACTCACACAGACATCAAAGCTTTGTTTTCCTTTGTGTCACATTTGACGTTGAAATAAATAAATAAATATCTTATCAAATTATTTTTTAAAATTATCAATTAAATTTTAAATTAATCAATCATAGCGTGAGCAGAATTTACTTTTAAATTGTTCGTTTCTCGTAAATTATTTAGAATTTATTAATGATGAATTTTATATAAATATTAATTATTTATTTATATATTACATTTATTTTAAAATATATTTAATATTTTAAATTCATTGAAAAATATTTTTATATAAATAAGCAAATAATTATCAAAATTTATCAAAATCTAATAGTTTTCGTGTCAAATAATTTCCAAATTTTAACACATCAAAAATTACTAAATCTTGATTAACATGAGAAGTTTAATTAGAATATATACAAAAAATTAAAAATATTTTTATTATTCATCTCAAAATAAATTACAAATTTTTAAATTCATAGTTGCTAAGCTTGGATCAATATATTCTAAAATAAAAATTTTTACTGCCCAATTTAATAAAGATTCATAATATACTATAAAAATTATAATCATAACAAAAATTTTTAATCTACTTTGAGATACGTGCAAAAGTAAATCAAAGAATTTTAAGATTTATTTTAGTCTTTTAGCCGCTTTTTAATATTATAATTTTTTGTCCTTTACTAAATCCTACTTTGAGTTAAAATTACCTCCTTAGCCCCATCTTCCTTCTCCACGGTGACATGCCAGACTCCACGCCCAGCTCCGGCGAACCCATCACCAGTTCCACCCCACAAATCCCAGGCCTCCATCTCCTCCTGGTCCGGTCCAACATACTCCAAACCCACCACCTTCTCCCCAAACCTCACATGCCTTATAACGTCAAACCGGCGAGCATAAGCTTCCAAATACTCCATCACTTGCTTGTGGTTGGGCGCCCCGGTCACCGATTCCGGCCACGGGAAGTCGGTGAACTGGTAAAGTTCAGCAGGGGTCTGTAACCGGGTCGAACCGAGTGGGCTCGCCCACACTCCACCGATGGACCGGCCGGCCTCGAAGACCACCGGCTGAAAACCTTTTTGGAGAAGGTACTTGCATGTGACTAGACCGCTAATACCTGCACCCACAACACCCACCTGCTTCGACTCCATTAGGTTAGTTGATAGGTTTTGTGGGTTTTGTTTAAGCAACCTTTTATAGGGCAAATAAATGCGTTAATTATAAATAATTATAAAGATATGGATGTTTTTTTTTTTATTTTACTTTTGAGCCCATTAAAGAAAAACTATCATAGATTTTGAAGCTAAAATCTCTTAATTTTTAGTCAAAGATTACTCAACAGATCATGATGAGCTGCACAAGACATATATGATAATTTATTATATATTTACATAAGCTAAATAGATTTATGTGTTGTTTGCTTATTTGTTTGTAGTACATTTAAATGTAAAGTAAATCAAATACAAAGTAATTAAGATATGGATTTGAAATTAAGCTTTTAGTTCATTTTTGATGAATTTCAAAATTGTTAAATTTAAATGGATTGCTACATCAAATAATTGTGTGCTAACGACATCCACCACTAACAACCGCTGTGGACCACCACCAGCCCAAGTCCGCTGTAGCCCCACCTTGTTTGTCACCTCCCCCCAATCGCCACCACCAATCGGCGAAGTTTTATACTAAATAAGATTTCGTTTGAGATAGCTTTCTTATTATTTTGATATTTTCTAAAGTAGATTTTTATTACAAAATTTCTAACTCAAAAAAATTTATAAAAAAAGCTGTTTTTAAAAAATAAAAAATAGTCCAAGCTAGTGATCATTCGTTCAATCAAATAGCTCAAAACATCTTCACTGTACTATATCTTATTTTTTGACTTTAGATTTCTCTTTCAGCAAATAAGTAACTTATTACCATAAAACCTTCCCAGGCCATGCAAATTGATGTCTTCGAGCGCTTTTGTAATTTTTTTATTAGCCTCTTTGGTGCGTCCAAAAAATTAAATTAAATAATAAAAAATAAGATAAAAATTTGTTTTATATATAGGCAATTACTGATTATGACCTTTACCTTAATAATAATGGGGCTTAGTATATATATCTCTATGGTGGAAAAGCAGCTATATTTTGAGTTTTTGATGCTTAAAATATGAAACATTTTATTTTAATTTTATTAAAAAATGAATATAAAAGGTTTTTTAATCAATAAAAAATAGGAAGATAAATGATTTGATGGCCCCAAAAAAACAAAAACAAAAATTGATGATCAAATTGCAAAGGAGGGATCACTTAGTGCAATACAAATTAAATTAGAAGAAATTTAAGTTCTTAATAATAATTTTGATCCCACTGTTCCTGATAAGATTTGTTAATCTTGACTGATTAATTCCCAAAGGTTATGAGAATTTGATTGCCAAACAATTAATGGAAATTAAAAAGCCAATGATTAAATGCAAAATGTATTCAAAGCAATATAAGATGTCTTAGTTTACAAAAGAGCTAAATTTGATGTTGGAGTATTTTTGTATCAAAGTTTGAATAGGAATAAAGGCCATATTTATTTACATTGGTCATAGCAATTTCATAGGAATGTGTACCATTATTCAACAAAAAATAAATGAATAATGAAATATTTAATACGTTAGGTAGAAAAATTTATCATTGTAATATTGAACGAAAATCATTGCGCATAATGTTAAGTTAAGAGTATTTCATATGCTATATGAGAATTTTAGTTGAAATGATTTCACCAATGTGGGTTGCATATTATCAAGGATACTCTTTATGGTAATTAGTAAATGCTATAACACAAAACAGTAGACTTAAATTGTAGAAAATATCCTTCATGGTGGAAGTAAACGTCTTGAGATACATAAATTTTCATATTAGCATGTTACAAAATAATAAGGTAAATCCAAGCTTCTTATTCAACCTACCATTGCAGATTCATGTCATGGATTTTGTTATCCTTTGTATTGGATGATTTAGCGGACTTCTATATATCACAATATTTTCTATATATAGAGAAAGGTCTTGAGGTCTTTGAAAGCAAAGTGATTTATTCAATGAATTATAGTAATATGGATACCTTAGTGGCTGATTAGTTGATGAAAGGAAAATTAGTCACCGACGTTGGATTTCTTAAATCAATATTAGATATTATTGTAGAATGTGCTAATATTAATGATAATTAATTAACAATTCATTTGGTGAGATAATTTATTATTTTTAGTTGAAAGCTTAACTAAGTTTTAGCATATAGTATTTGCGTTATATTGCTATATATTGATGATGATGCAATATTAATTGAGAGCAACATAGGAGGAAAAGAATTCATTTTAATCAAAAAGTCACTCTTTTTTATTCAGTTTATATACAAAAAAAAAATGAAGTTTTTTTTTGTTACATTTCATAATCTTTCACAAAATTATTTTCAAAAATAAATTTTATTATAAGTTGAATGTAAATTTAGACTTCATTTGGAATAGCTAATTTTTTATGCTTTCTAAGATCATCTCTAATTCAAAAACTCATTTCTCACTCCAAAATATAGTGAAACATTTTCAATCGAACTCGATTACTTCCTCTTAATTAAAGGAGTTTTTTAGTACAAAAAATTAATTTGTTAATAACAAAAGATCATTTGCCATGCAAAAGATCCATGAAGAAGAATGTGATGGAGTGGGAGAAGCATGTGAAGAAATATTCAGGCAGCAGATATAGAGGATATTGTATCTCTACTATTCATATTTGGAATAATGATCAGTTGTGTAAAAATATGGGCTGCAATCCAAGGATGAAGAAAGGCTTTCTTAAAGACTGATTTTTACCTTACTCTCCTACAGATTATGCTGAACTTGATTGAGTTGAAGGATAAATAAACAATGGTATAATTGTGAAGTTGATTATTGCATTTATTTTTTAATTGATTGAAGACATAGAAATTAGAAAAGGTAATTTTTTTAGTTTCTTATTTATTTAAACATAAAACAAATAGCATACGTGTGTGTGTGCGTGTGTGTGTATATATATATATTGTGTTATTAATAAAAAAAAAACAACAAACAAACATTCATAACAATAACATATGACTTTCATGTTTTGAGGAAGTATTGGATAAATTTAATAATATTTAGTTCACTACAAATCATTATGAGAAAATATACTGAATGATTTATTAATGTATTTGTTTTAATTAAAAAAAAAAAGGAAGATGCAAGCCCTTGAGGTGGAAAAATTATTAGGTGTGGAGTGCGGACGGGTGAGAACCGTCCGCACAGACACAGTGTACCAAGCGGTACCCAGTGGTACCACTCCGTGCCACTGGGTACCGCTTGGTACACTGTGTCTGTGCGGACGGTTCTCCCCGTCCGCACTCTGTACCTA